>NW_028277124.1:9748750-9899687 GCF_059951505.1 Python bivittatus | reverse complement strand
TCGTTGATATCTGAAATCTCTAGTGAGATGGTTTTCAGTGTAGAAAGAGGGGGTGTACCTTTGTCTGTGGCTGTGATTGTAAGATTGTATGCTGGTGTGCTTTCTCTGTCTAGGGGACCATCTGTAAGCAGCTTATAATAGTTATTAGAGGCTGATACTATTTTGAATGGGGAAGTATTTTGTAAATGGCAATTAACCTCCGCATTATCCCCTGAATCTTTATCATTTGTACTGATAAGGGCTACCAGTGTTCCTAATTCAGAATCTTCAGGAATTTCTCTGGATGAGGAGGCAAGAATCACTTCTGGGGCATTATCATTCACATCTAATAGCTTTAGTTCAACATTACAATGAGCTACTAATCCACCTCCATCCCTTGCTTCTACTGCTATGGTATACTTCTCTGTTTCCTCAAAGTCTAGCTCTTCCTGAATTGTTATAAGTCCATCTTGTGGATGTAAGTTGAATTTCTGATGAGCATTGTCAGCAATATTGCTAAAGCTATAGTTGATCTGGCCATTGGAACCTTCATCTCGGTCCGTGGCTTTCACCTGTATTAATGTAGACCCCTTTGATGCATTCTCTTCGAGGCTGATTTTGTACACTTTTTGACTGAAGATGGGTGGATTATCATTAGCATCAATGACTTTGATCAATATTTTAGCTGTTCCAGTTTTTGGAGGGTTCCCTCCGTCAAGAGCCGTAAGTGTCAAACTAATGGCACTTTCACTTTCACGATCCAACTGTTTTTCCAATACTAATTCTGCATACTTGTTTACAGAGTCACGTTTGCTAATATCTAGAATAAAATATTGGTTAATTGTTAGATGATAATCCTGGAGTGAATTTGTCCCAATATCAGGATCTTCTGCTTGTTCAAGAAGAAATGTGGCTCCTGGTAAAGAGGATTCAATTATCTCTAGCTTGATATCATCATTTAAGAAATGTGGTGCATTATCATTAATATCCTGGATCTCTACTGTTATATAAAATATGTCCATAGGGTTTGCACACACTGCTTCAAAACTGATGGGGCAGAAAGCAGTTTCCCCACAGATTTCCTCTCTGTCAATCCTGTCATTTACATACAGATTCCCATTTTTGGCATTAATGGAGAAGTATTGCCTTTTGCCTAAAGAAAGGATATGCAGGTTGCGATTTCCTACTTCTGCAGGATTCAGTCTCAAATCCTTGGCAAGATTCCCCACAATGGAACCCTTTCCCATTTCCTCTGGAATTGAATAGCGAACGTGCTCTGAGACAGTCTGGCTGAGGAAAGACAATAAGAAGAGGATTCGTACTTGCCTTTTTACAGATCTGCTCTTAGCTTTGCTCCTGCCGTCCATCCCACTTGCTGTGAAAAATGCTTTGTGCGATCCAGTAAGCTGAGGAGTTTCAAATTCCCATTAGGACACCAAAAGACAGGCAGCATAAAGAGGGTCCTGGGTTTCTCCTGAGTTTATCAACATTGCAGTGGTTTTCTTTTCTCAGCCATGGTCTTTGCATATCCCTCAATCCTGCTGTTTGACTGCTCTGCACTCAATGACTGGATAGTCAGAATGCAGGAAGCCCCATTAGATTTCCAATTCCTCTCTGAGAACTACGTTGGCCAACAGCGGCACTCTGAGTCTCAGATGCAGAACTACAAGAAGCATCTTAAAGAAAGAACATTGTTTTTTTTCCATTTTACTGATGATGTTGTATGATTATGAAGGACTGCTTGTATAGTTTGCTAAGTATGTTTCTTGTGTACTTTATCAGTAGTAGAAGCAATGATTTATCTGAAAGAAATCTCAGAAGTCAAAAATTATCCACAATTCTTTTCAGTAGTGCTCATAGTTTTTTTGAAATTGATAACTGGGAAACCCTTTATTAGAATGATCCACATGACAGAAAAGCACAGTGTTTGCAAGTTTTTGAGTGCTCCAGAAATCTTCACTGAGCAAGAAGTTAGAAAAGAAGTTCAGGGTAGAAGCAGTATAGTCCAAAACATAGGCTAGATGTTTCAGCCACGAATTCTGCAGTTGAAAGTCAGTCCCTAAAAGGTAGTTGTTGACCAAATGCAGAGTCACTATTATGTGTGTTTGGTGCCAGATTATACCCATTTTTTAGAGAGAAAGGAAAAGACTATTCTGAAACTGCAAATTGACCTGTTGAATGACACTGCTCCTTTAAATTATAATTGGGAGATTGTACTATTTTATAACACAAATGTCAGTGTCTGGAAATGCTGCCCCTTTATATGTGGACTTGAATTATTTTATGCATTACAGACTTCAGTCTGTAGTAGTCTGCAATATACAGAAATGAGCAGCTGAGTAAAGAGATGGTGGCGTTGTGATAATAAATACACATTCTCTGTGAAGTTGAATCTTCAAATATATAGATGGACATGTGTGACATCAGAAGCCTACCTATAAGTATGCAAAGCTTTGAGATACATATATTCCCTGGGGGAGGGATTTTCAAGAAATCTTTTGAAAGTTTACAGTAGGGCTCCCTGAAGGCTTTGGCATCATGATATAGGACTGAATTTCTCAGGCTTCTCTGCATACCTTCAATAGAAAAACAGAAATAACGCTCCCCAAGTAGAGGATGCCCAGTCAAATGTAGTGGCTTTTTATTCTTCTACCTTCTTCCTTTGGCATTCTAGTATAATTGGAAGGATGGTGGGTGCTTTGAAAGTCTGGGGGAACATAGCTTTTTTTTTTTAACATCACTTTAATTTGCCTCTTCAGACAGATCCCTTTAGTGCCTAACTCTCTTCTACTCAATGTTATAATGATGTTCAAGAAATAAAATTGTATTCAATTCTTCTTGCAGTTAACTACTGAAAACTGTAATTGAAAAGTACATTTAAGGAACGTTTAAAGCTGGGTCTTATGCAGGGCAACAAAGACAGTCCTTTCAAAAGTCATTCATAAATTGTCATTTTTAATGTGATGGAAAGCGACTGCATGGAGAGTAATTATATTAACTGTTTCTAATGAACATGGTTTGATTTTTGACAACCAATTTTAAATATAATTTAGTTTTACCCTGGCTCTGCCTCCTTTTTTAAATCTGCCCCTCAACCTGCCTTCCAAAGGCGATACGTGGAGCTCGGCTCAGAAATGCTGGCACACCTTGGATTGAAGAGTTGGAATTCCTGTATTTAATTCTACATAGGTTATGCTATCAAAGTCTCTATGTCGCAACTTCACAAAAGGATAACTGCACTACTGTAAACGCTATCTGAGTAAGGAGAAATCTTGGATGATCACACATTTAAATCCTGTTGCACTTTTATCATCAACTAATGTTGGGCTCTCCTATTTCTCAGCCTAGAGTTTCATGTAAACATCTCTATAAAGAAGGTAGATAAAGATTCCCTTGAGCTAAGCTTAACCCCTGGTGAAAAAATTGATACCTCTTTCTAGTTTTTGTGGGAATACTTCTGACATTTCTTGTCATTGCCACCTTCTAGATGGTTTCCATTTCTCTGTCAAGCCTGCAGCTGTATGATATCCTGGGAGTCTCCCATCCATGTATTAACCTCACCTTGCTTTTCTTTTGGGGGATCAGCCAAGCTCAACCAAGATTAGCTTGGTGAGTGCTGCTACCTGGGCTTTTGCCTGATGCTCTGCTGAATATTTTTTACCATTCTTATCTACTATGGTCATTCAGCGTGATAAAAGAGAATTTGCTGGCTTTTGAAATTTCTTTAGAAGAACAAGAGATTCCAGAGAAATTCTTATGGGTGGAGTACAATGTTCCTGTATTTATTTAACTGCAAGATGCTCATGGAGTGTGTATAGTAAAATCTGATCTTTCATTCCATAATCATCTCTTCAACAGTTGATTGCAAACTGCATGAGTAAACAAGTGCGATGTGGTAGCAAAAAGACAAATACAATTTTAGTTGCATGAACAGAAATACAATTTAAATCATAGGAAGTTGTTCAAATTTATTTTGCATGGATCAGACCTCACTTTTACAGTGCCCGGAATTCAGAGAAATTGAAAACCGATTCAGAGAAGGGCTAAAAGGTTGGTCGGGGAAGTATAAATTAAACTGCATGAAGACATGTTGACAGAACTGGGTACATTTAGATGGGAAACATGATCACTTATTTGCTGCCCCTTTTTGTGACTCTTGGCAATCAAAACCATTAAGACATAGCTAAGATGTGAAGAGAAGGTATATGATACCAGTATTCAAATAGCTGAAATGATTAATACAGAAGAAG
This sequence comes from Python bivittatus, assembly GCF_059951505.1. NCBI lineage: Eukaryota > Metazoa > Chordata > Lepidosauria > Squamata > Pythonidae > Python > Python bivittatus. The sequence continues at coordinate 9,895,458 of NW_028277124.1, read as the reverse complement.
GACACACCTGAACTCTAAAAGGACGATCAGGGAATTACAAGTTAAACAGTATGAAGGGAGATCAAAATTTAGGCTGGAAAAGAAATTATTTCCTTAGTTACATATTTAGTGCCCTGTTTTGTGACTCTAGATAATTAACAACAATTATAAGAATGTCATGTTAAGATAAGAAGAGAAGGAAAACGATAGTACTTTTCAAACCTTGAAAGGATGTAATACAGAAGAAGGTCAAGGCCTTTTCTCTGTCATTTCAGAATGCAGCACATGCAACAACTAAGTTTTAAGAAAGCTGATTGCAAGTGGATTTTAGAAAGAACTTTCCAACAGTATCAGTAGTTTGACAGTGGAACCAATTATGCAGAGATGTGATTCCTTGGCTGTGTTCAAGCAGAAGCAACCTAGACTGCCATCTATCCCGGATGCTTTAGTTTGGATGCTTGCATTCAGCAGAAGACTAGATACGGTGGCCAAGCACCACGATTCTGTGGCCTTGGACCTGGAACTTGACTAATTCTGAGTTTCCTTTATTCTATTATCATAAATCTTGTGTTACAGCCCATGGCTACACACCTATTAACTTTGGATGAGTGGTACACTTTTGAAGGGAATACCAACACTACCTATGATTAAAACATTGGTTTTAATCTAACCTCTTTAGATTAAGCCTATCGTTCACATATAAATCGCTTCTCTTAGATGCCATGGTATAGCCACTGGCCATATCCAGGCTATCAGTCTAAGGGAATGCCACTTACAACAAAAAATGTCCAGAAAGCAGAACTGATTGAGACTTTAGGGGCTTCTTGTAATCAAGTTAATTAACATAACTATATAGATTATTGAAGGGTGTTTTTTTTCTAAATTAGAACCACTTGTATATCTATATAATGGAGGAATGCTTAATATTAATGTAAAAGCAAACTATTACCTGATAAATCTCTTTGATCCAGCAAGTATTTTGATACAATAAAATGCAAAAATATGTCCTTATCTAAATTAAGTAAACACTTGACAGGTAATATTAGATAAGTGTGTATGAGACTGAAAAGTGAATACTTTCAGATAGAGAACAGATAATAGGTAGTCCAACACTGATGTCTAAGGGAAAAGTACGGTATCTCTTTGTATCGGCACATTCCTAAAATCGTTATGACATACGGGAATTGGTGTATTTCCTTTAGTATAATTCAGGACATCTCTGCAAGAATAATTCAAATGTTACCTGAAAATTATATTTTAAAAAGGCTTTCCCCTCCCCCTTTAAAAACTATCATTGTAATAAGCATAGAGCGTACAACGTAAGTAGAATAGAGGCCAGTTTAAAACCTTCAAGTTCATGGAAACAGTTATTACCTAGACATAAGAAATGCAGAGTAATATGATAATTTCTCTTAGGTTAAAACACTATGGGAATTACAGTTCTTAAAAAAAAGAAACTTATCTTGCTATTGCACTCAGTTGGAGAATTCAAATTAATTATCCCACGTTCTGAGAAAGGGCATGTTAAATTGCTCACCAGAAGGAATATTGTCAAAAACCTAATTCATTAGGATTATCCTGGGAAGTCCTCTACAGTATATGCTAATCTATAATCAGGCAGCCAAAACGATAAACTCCCCTATGCTGAATACAGAATGGCAAACTAACTCTACCTCCTTTCCCAAACATCTTCTCTTAAGCAGCTCTGCCCATATGTGGAAACCAGTATGTGGAAACCTTCCGTATGCGGAAGCTACCCGAACTGTATAACAGGACCCAATTTTAGAAGGTTCTTGACCTTGGCCCACTGTGATGCTCTGCCTATTGCTGTATTGGAAGGGAAATTCAGAAGACTCCCTTATAATGACCAACTATATCCTTGTGGATCGAACGCAGTAGAATCCCCAAGCCGCGTTTTATTATAAAGCCTCTTCTACAGAGATATTAGGAACAGATATATTACACTTCTTTTAGTGAACTAACCAGGACACAATTTTTATGTTCAGCTATTGCTGACTGATCAGTACACTCTTACATCACCAGCAGTGGCCAAATTCTGCTTTGCTGCCTTTAAGTTCAGAACCCATTTCTGGTCCAGCAAGAGAAATAATCTGCACCTGGATTAAAAAAAAAAAAAATCCTAGCTGCTTTCTTTCTTTTCCTTTCCTTTAAGTAGGCTTTAAAAATTACTTTCCTTTTCTTTTATTCTCCTTTCTGTATTTTGGTCTATCACCCTAAATTGAATAAATGAATTTAAAAAAATGAACGTTAGGTGTCGGAAGGGTAAAATATCCTTCTGAGTAAACAGGTGTAGCATTGTGCTGTCTCTTAGGGGATGGATGTATGGAATTTGCAATGAAATGGTATTTACCTTCCCATTATTCTCCACCTCAGGCTGTAATGTTTCTCCTCCATTGCCTCCAAGAACCATCTCAGATTTTTCACCACAAACCACATTCTCAGCAATATGAATGTTCGGTGCCAGGAAGGTAAATTCATTCTTTCTGGATTCTGAGGAGAGGCAAAGTTGGTAGGAATAAGGCAGCATCCCATCTTGAAAATTGGGTGGAAATATGACCCCAGTCGTGGAATGGGAAATGGGGCCAAAACACGGTAGGAAGCTGGAACTTCCTGACTGCCTGAGTTTGATGGCAATGGCCAGAATCACTGACAAGAGGAATAAAAAGGACATCACAGCTAAGGCCAGCACCAAATAGAACTGCAGGTCAGACTGATCCTCTGAGCTGTTCGTCTGGGTTTTCATCTCCGGAAGGGCCTCCTGGAAGTTCTCAGCAAACACCAGGTTCAGAGTGACGGTGGCTGAGAGAGGTGGCCGCCCATTATCCTTCACCAGAACGATGAGTCTCTGCTTCACAGCATCTCTTTCCAGAAAGGTTCTCGCTGTCCTGATCTCACCCGTATGAGACCCAACAGTGAAGAGCACCGGCTCTGTGGCTTGAATCAGGTGGTAGGAGAGCCAGGCGTTGTGTCCGGAATCAGCATCCACAGCCACCACCTTTGTTACCAGATAATCTGCCTCGGCTGAACGAGGAACCACCTCAAAGAGGGCGGAGTCCTTGGATTCTGGTGAAGGGGACAGGATTTGGGGGCTGTTATCATTCCGATCCAGGATAAACACCCTGACCGTGACATTGCTGCTGAGCGGGGGACTACCACCATCTTGGGCCTTCACCTGCATCTGGAATTCCCTGAACTGCTCATAGTCAAAGGATCTCTGGGCGTAGATGGTGCCAGTCTCAGAATGAATGGAGATACAGGAAGAGATGGGAAGTTCTTCAATGTTGCTGGTGAGGATGGAATATGTGATCCGTGAGTTCTGGTCCACATCTGGATCAAAGGCCTGAATCCGGAAGATGGAAGCACCAGAGGGATTGTTTTCTGGCACATAGACGCTGTAGGAAGCTTTCTCAAAAGCAGGGGCGTTGTCATTGATATCAGAGATTTGTAGTGAGATGGTTTTGTGGGTGCTCAGTGGAGGAGTTCCTTTGTCAGTGGCTGTGACTGTAATATTATACTGAGATACTTTTTCCCTATCCAGTGGTCTGTCTGTCAGAAGTGTGTAGTAATTGTCAGATGATGGAAGAATCTTGAAGGGCAAGTCATCGTCTAAATAACAAGATACCTTTCCATTATCACCAGCATCTCTGTCATGTACATTGATGAGAGCAATAACTGTTCCAGACTGAGAATCTTCCAGAATTGGACTAAAAACAGATGCAAATATAATTTCGGGCACATTATCATTCTCATCAAGGACTCTTATTTCTACTTTACAATGGGTCACTGATCCACCTCCATCTTTTGCTGCTACTGTCATCACATATTCTCTGGTTTCTTCAAAGTCCAACGATTCCACAAGAGAAATTATTCCACTGGTTGAATCCAGGCTGAATTTCTTATTTGCACTCAGTGGCATATTGCTGAAATAATATCTGATTTCTGCATGTGAACCTTCATCTTTATCTGAAGCTTCAAGCTGCAGCACAAGGAACCCAACTGGTACATTTTCCCTCAGACTGACTGTGTAGATTTCTTGGGTGAATATAGGTGGATTATCATTGGCATCGGTGACATTGATCCGTATTTGGGCTGTTCCGGTTTTTCTGGGTTTCCCCCCATCCAGCACAGTAACTGTCAGCTGAAGGGTTGGTTCACTCTCGCGATCGAGTGGTTTCTGCAGTACTAAGTCTGCAAACCTATTTCCATCCGGACTCTCTTTCACATCCAAGGAAAAGTAAGGATTGGTGCTAAGATGGTAATTCTGTAAAGCGTTTGTGCCGATATCCGGATCTTTGGCATTCCCAAGAAGGAACCTGGTGCCTGGTTGGGTTGTTTCAATGATCTCCAACTGGATTATGCTACTGAGAAACTGTGGTGCATTATCATTAATGTCCTGTATCTCTATTTTTAGATGGTAAATGTCTAAAGGATTTTCAATAACCACTTTAAGATTAAGAATGCATAGTGGAGTTCTGTCACATATTTCTTCCCTATCTATCCTGTCATTCACATAGAGGTTTCCATTATCTGCACTGATTCTGAAATACTGCACCTTGTCCACAGAGATGGCATGCATTTTGCGACTTGCCAGTTCTCTGAGATTCAGTCCTAGGTCCTTTGCCAGATTCCCCACTATAGAACCTTTTGACAGCTCCTCGGGGACTGAATAATGAATCTGCTCTGAGACGGCCCAGCAGGAAACCGAGAAGAGTAAGAGAGATAGTACTTGCCTTCCGATTGCTCTGCCATTCTCTCCTTGCCCTCGCTGCATCTCCTCTACGATAAAGTAACTGCCTCAAATTCTCATCGGAATGAAGGAAATCTCGGCTAGTAAGAAACAGGTCCCTTTCTTCTTAATTTTTGGGACCTTCCCGTTTAGCAAGACTGCTTTGCACTTGTGATCTGCTGTTTTCCCTGTCTTTAACAAATGCCGAAATCATTCTTTGGGAAGCATCTGTACAGTAGCTCTGCTCCATTCTCCTTGGCGCCCACGTTGGCTAACACCGACACCCTGAGGCCAGAGGGGACATTGCAAGGGATTCTATTCAGCAAGTAAGAGAAAAGGGGCTTGGATGTGATCCTTTTTGGCGTGTTCAGAATAAATGCTGTGTTAAGCAACACAGTTTTGGAAGATGTCCCTTCTGTTTTTTGCTTTTTATCGTTATGATGCTGTAATTATAATGTATCTCTTTCAATGTACTTTTATTCACGTTATGAGCTCTTAATATCATGATGTCAGTGTAATGTGATACCTGTCAACTTAGAATTAACTCCACTAGAATTGGCCTGAAGTACAGAATTGAGAGTTTTCTGCATTTAACCTCTCTAACATACTCTATGGCATACAGGTTAAATTCCAATAATGGCATGACAATGATATTATTATTATTGATATTTTGAATGAACCGATACACAAAGGGAACCTCAACCTTCTTTCAGCTGAAGGCAAAGTCCTAATATTGCTTTCCTGCTGCTTTACTATTTACTTCCCTAACACAAACATACCGCTTTTGTCCTTTATATCTAAGAATATAGCTCCAGTTGTTTTTTCCAGAGTTTCAGTTTATCTTCAGCCATATCACAGTGCAATAAGGAAAATAATAAATCTCTTTTTTCTGTTTCTTTCTCTTTTACATTCTGTACATAGCAGTTCTAATAGCAAGAAGAAGATTGAAGAACTTTTCAATTCACATGTAAATCAATGTTTGTGATTTACAATAATCTGTGGTTACTATGGGCTATGCTTATAGCCCCCAGCCTCCATTCAGCGCTACTGGTACAGATCCCTGTACTACCTATGGGAAAAAAAGTTGTTGGTTTTTGTTGTTTGTTTTTATGTTGCATTTGAATTCAGTTCAAAAAGAAGTTGTTTAGATGTATTTTTGTCCACATTGGGATGTGGACAAAAAAGTAAAAACTACACTATAGAATCTCAACAAGTCAACAGCTGTTAGATATATGCCAATTCATTTTTTATGTTGATGCTATTATTTATTATTGTAAGACCAAAGAAAAGTATATATGCAAGAGAAAATAAATATATTGTGTGTGTGAGTGTGCTGAGTATGTTGATGTGCATGGGGGAAGCTGTTTGAAATTATATTTTCCATACCAGAAGACTTGTGCCTACAGCTGTTTGAGCCAGTTTTCACTGGTATTGCCCCCTTCCATTTCTCTCTGACCTGTTCTACTACCCCCCCCCCATCTTCTTCTAACTAAAACCCATCTTCAGCAGCTACACTTGTTTTTTTTCAAATGAGTTGGTCCATTGGTCAACTGGTCAACCTAGAAAGTGCCAAGTCCTGACACAGACTAGCTTTTCCCAACTTAAAATATCAGCCATAGAGTAGGCTAGGTCAGGGAATAGACAATGCAGGGACCACTGGAACACTACTGCTATAGGATGTAATACCAGAATCTTGGAGGCCTGCCAACGTATCCCTCTACCCTCCCCATACTAAATAGAATCAAGCTGAGGTTATCTTGAGTTTGTTTCTCACCCCTTCTTTCCCAGGACTGAATTGTTTAATTACAATTCTTGTATTCCCTCTTCCAGGTTATATCTGTACTCCTCTACCTAAGTAAAATAATTGGAAGTGTACCTGAGAGGACTTCTCTCTTATACATCTTTAGCCTGTGCAGCAGGGAATTTCCTCCCTGTGACCACTGCTGCCAGGTGCCCTGGCTCCTCACATAATGTTCTTAGAGTAGTTTAGAGTTCCCACTTCCACCCCTTAGCTAACATCCTTCCTCAAACTCCACCTTCTGAACAAATTGGACAACCATTAGATGGCAGACAAGAGAGACAAAGACCTCTAACTCTGCTGCCATGGCTGATAGATTAATTCATAGTTATAAGTTTCCTTCAGCTCTCTGAAATATATACAGATTTAATATTATGTCATGCTCTGTATATGAAATTTTACAGGATTTGCATGTAATGTGACATCTGTGTATCTCTCTGACAGCTTAAGGGAAGATAGACTGTAGACCCTATTCTGATAGGTCCTATATATTGCTTCCTGCAACCCCACTGAGCATCAGGACCTGGATGACTCCAGAAGTGAAGGTCTAAAGTTGACCTGCACTGTGGTAAACATGGATGAATTATTCATTTAATCAATCAGTCTGAGTGACTAGACTCAACAGAAGATGAAATGAGAAATAACATTAATAAGAGTGCTTCTTCTCCCCAAATATGAATGTTCCCAAGAAATGGTTAAACAGTTTAGGAAGAGATGACCTGCACAACAATCCAACCCTCTCAGTCTGATCATCTGGCACATTGATCTTTCCTCAGGGTAGATAAGGTGTCCCTGGTTTTTCAAAAATTAACAGCCATGAATGATAAACTTGATACATTGTATCCATTTTTGATTGCGTTTCTGACAGATTGTGGAATGATTCAATTTCTTAGCTGGGGAGACTATTTGTTGATTCCTGAATAAGCTGAAATGCCATTTCCAGCTTTCTATCAGAAACAACACCATTAAGAAGCCTAGGTGTCGTTCTTGGAAGGTGTTCAGGCTCCTCTGAGTCCCCTGTCCCCTGTTCCAATATCCCAATGTGATTTCGATATCATGGAATGACTCTGTAGATATTCTGATGTCTGCAGAATTTTTATTACATGTAAATTCTGTGTATGTTATTTCAAATGAGGACACATTTTAAAGTTACCAAGGTGAGTTTTTTGAGGCCTGCTTATGTGCCTAACTCAATGCTGATTCACTTCATTTATATCACAGCATATAAATTAATATGAGTTAATTTTTCTAGCAGTGCTGTCTTTGGCATGCATGAGATCCTAAACTATACTGTACTTTCTTCTGCGTGGAACCTAAATTTCCAGCCTTTGAAATCCATAAAAATGGTTTTATTGTTTGACTGAGCTCTTCCCTTTATATCAAGCAGCAGACGTTAGGCTCTGTCACAAAGACCTCTTCACTGGTAAAAACCTTATTGGCTTTCACGTATCCCAAAATTGTCTTCCATAATATAAATGCGGAAGCCCACAACTGCAACAAGCAAAAACCACGACATAGCTGCAAATGTTACGTTGCAATTCATATTTTGTTGCTCTATGTGAGTACCTGAGGTCAGGGGTGGATTCCACCATTTTCTTGCCAGGGCTAAGACAGTGTTATAAGGTGACAGTGGTTCTCCTTTTCTTATGATCTGTTGCTTAAGGGCAATGAAATCATGAGGAAGTGAGCCTTACTGACTTTCTTTTACTTTTAGACTTCCAAATTGTAAGCTGCTTTGATAGCTTCATCAGAAAGTGTGGAATATGTTGGGAAGAAAGGAAAGCAGTGAACCTCTTTAAAAAGCCCACACTTTTTCATTATCTTATCTCTCTCAAGAGTGAGGCATATACACTTGGTATAGCACCTTTGACTTATTTTATGTCTCTCAATTGGTAAGAAAATATCTCCTATGCTTGGCAAATTAGATTAGTTTGTAATTCAAATGCAATTAGTGTAATCTATTAAAATAAATATATAGAGAGCAGAAGTGATTTAGACAAATTACCGTCACAGTGGCAAACAAAATGGGATTTCATATTATTAGCTTGTAAAAATCATCAACACTAAATATTGGCGTTCATTATTGAGACATTTCATATGTACCAAATAAGATGATCCATTGTGAATGCTTCAGATGCTCTCTATCGGTTACTATTAGAAGGTTTGCTATTCTAGAACCATTAAAAAGTCATCATTTTTTACATTTGGAGGTTATTGCTGATATTTCATTAAAAGCATTTACATGTGATTGAAATGTAGTTCTTTCTTTTCACTAGAAAGATCTATGAAAAACCATCAATTCTCAGGTGTTTTCAGTCACTACTTATAAAACAACTATGCTTCTTAAAATAAAATGAAACAATAAGCAAACGGCAGATAACTGCACCATACAATACAATAAATAACCTTCTATATAGAAATTATAGGATCTGGTAATTGTTATACAATCTTTAATACATTTTCAATTTCAGTAACAAGATATATAAACTGTAAAGCTGGTACTCTTCAAAAGAAAACTCACCAAATTAGTTTTATCCATCTCAGAATTTATGATATTGGCTCCAGTAGTTGACAGAAGTGCATCAGAGTTTTGGTTGGATAAAATATATTCGGCACTTTGACCTTTGGGAGTTGGAAAAGTAATTTCATGAATCTTGGACTCGGATGATAAGCAGAGCTGATAGGAATATGGAATTGTCCCTTCCTCATAATTTGGTGGGAATACAATAGCATTGCTTGAATGGGGAACAGGACTGAAGCACTGAAGGAACTTTGGGTTCCCTGACTGTCGGAGTTTCATCATAATGACCAGAGTTACAGTCAAGAGGAATAGAAATGAGATCAAAGTTAAGGCCAGCACTAGGTAGAATTGCAGCTCAGACTGATGCTCTGAATCAGTGGTTTGGTTACTTATTTCTGGAAGTGCCTCTTGGAAGTTTTCAGCAAAAACCAGATTGAGACTGACTGTAGCAGAGAGTGGGGGCTGCCCGTTATCCTTTACTAAGACCACTAGCTTCTGCTTCAGAGCATCTCTTTCCAAAAACGTCCGCAATGTCCTGATTTCACCAGTGTGGGCACCAATTGTGAAGAGCCCTGGCTCAGTGGCTTGCAGTAGATGATAGGAGAGCCACGCATTGTGCCCAGAGTCGGCGTCCACAGCCACCACTTTCGTAACCAGATAGCCCACCTCTGCTGAGCGAGGCACCATCTCAAAGGAGGCTGAGCCCTCTGCTCCTTGAGAAGGATACAGAATTTGAGGACTTTGGTCATTTTGGTCCAGGATGAAGACCTTCAGTGTGGCATTGCTGCTGAGAGGTGGGGAGCCTCCATCTTCAGCCTTCACCTGTACCTGAAACTCTCTGAGTTGCTCATAGTCAAAAGACCGCTGAGAATAGAGCGTGCCAGTTTCTGAGTTAATGGAAAGGTAAGACGGAAGAGGTAGTTCCTCTATTTTGCTAGTGAGGATGGAGTACGTGATCCTAGCATTACGGCCAAGATCGGGGTCTACAGCTTTGATGCTAAAGATGGAGGAGCTAGCAGGATTGTTCTCTGGCACATAGACAGTGTAAGAGGATTTCTCAAAGGCAGGGGCATTATCGTTGATATCTGAAATCTCTAGTGAGATGGTTTTCAGTATAGAAAGAGGGGGTGTACCTTTGTCTGTGGCTGTGATTGTAAGATTGTATGCTGGGGTGCTCTCTCTGTCTAGGGGACCATCTGTAAGCAGCTTATAATAGTTATTAGAGGCTGATACTATTTTGAATGGGAAAGTGTTTTGTAAATAGCAATTAACCTCCCCATTATCCCCCGAATCTCTATCATTTATATTGATAAGGGCTACCAATGTTCCTAATTCAGAATTTTCAGGAATTTCACTGGATGAGGAGGCAAGAATCACTTCTGGGGCATTATCATTCACATCTAATACCTTTATTTCAACATTACAGTGAGCTACTAATCCACCTCCATCTCTTGCTTTTATCCCTATGGTATATTTCTCTGTTTCTTCAAAGTCTAGCTCTTCCTGAATTGTTATAAGTCCATCTTGTGAATCTAACTCAAATTTCTGATGAGCATTATCAGCAGTATTGCTAAAGCTATAGTTGATCTGGCCATTGGAACCATCATCTTTGTCTGTAGCTTTCACTTGTATTACGGTAGATCCCTTTGATGCATTCTCTTTGAGGCTGATTTTATACATTTTTTGACTGAAGACAGGTGGGTTGTCATTAGCATCTATTACTGTAATCTGTATTTTGGCTGTTCCAGTTTTTGCAGGGTTTCCTCCATCAAGAGCCGTAAGGGTTAAACTAACAGTACTTTCACTTTCATGATCCAACTGTTTTTCCAGTACTAATTCTGCATACTTGTTTACAGTATCTTGACTGCTAATTGCTAAGATGAAGTACTGATTAATGCTTAGATGATAATCCTGGACAGTATATATTCCAATATCGGGATCTTCTGCCTGTTCAAGGGGAAATGTGGCTCCTGGTAAAGTGGATTCACTTATCTCTAGCTTGATATCACCATTTAAGAAATGTGGTGCATTATCATTAATATCCTGGATCTCTACTGTTATATAAAATATGTCCATAGGGTTTGCACACACTGCTTCAAAACTGATGGGGCAGAAAGCAGTTTCCCCACAGATTTCCTCTCTGTCAATCCTGTCATTTACATACAGATTCCCATTTTTGGCATTAATGGAGAAGTATTGCCTTTTGCCTAAAGAAAGGATATGCAGGTTGCGATTTCCTACTTCTGCAGGATTCAGTCTCAAATCCTTAGCAAGATTCCCCACAATGGAACCCTTTCCCATTTCCTCTGGAATTGAATAGCGAACGTGCTCCGAGACAGTCTGGCAGAGGAAAGACAATAAGAAGAGGATTCGTACTTGCCTTTTTACAGATCTGCTCTTAGCTTTGCTCCTGCCGTCCATCCCACTTGCTGTGAAAAATGCTTTGTGCGATCCAGTAAGCTGAGGAGTTTCAAATTCCCATTAGGACACCGAAAGACAGGCAGCATAGAGAGGGTCCTGGGTTTCTCCTGAGTTTATCTACATTGCAGTGGTTTTCTTTTCTCAGCCATGGTCTTTGCATATCCCTCAATCTGCTCTTTGACTCCTCTGCACTCAAAGACTGGATAGTCAGAATGCAGGAAGCCCCATTATATTTCCAACTCCTTTCTGAGAACTACGTTGGCCAACAGCGGCGCTCTGAGTCTCAGATGCAGAACTGCAAGAAACATCTTGAAGAAATAACTTCAGGGTTTTTTTCCCCCCATTTTGATTACTCTGATAGTAAGGGACAGTTTGCTGAATCTATACAAGATTTGGTAAATAATGTATGTTTATGAGTGTGTGTGTGTGTATTTCATTAGTAATAGAAGCAATAACTCATCTATCTGATAAAAAATCTCAGTACCAAAGTAACCACAGTTCCTTTCATCAGCACTCCTATCTTTTCTGAAATCCATAACTGGGAGACCCTTTCATTAGTATGATCAACCTGGCATAAAAGCAAAGTGTGTGCAAGTTTCTGAGTGCTCCAGAACTCTTCATTTGGCAAGAAGGAAGAAAAAGTGTTTTGTGAATAGGCAAGACTGTCCAAAAACAGATGTTTAACCATGAATTGTGCAGTTGATAGTCACTAGAAGGTAGTTGTGGACCAGTGTTGGTGGTGCCAGATTACACCCACTTTTCAGGGAGAAAGGGAAAGATTTTTGTGAAATTGCAATGTAACCTAGTGAATGGCATTTTGCACTTAAAGTAAAATTGGGAAATAACACCAATGTCAGTGTCTGGAAGTGCTGTCCCTTTCATATGGCCCGGAATAATTTCACACATTATATATTAGGATGTTTGGCTCTACTGGTAAGTGTACAATACACAGAAATTTGCAGCTGAATGACCATGGTGGTATTCTAATACATTTCATGCCTGTTTCTATGAAATTAAAACTTTAAATTTAGGAATGTATATGTATGACACTAAATTTCTACTCATAAATATGCATGATTTTGAGAGACCATATATTTCCTGGTGAGGGATTTTTAATAAACCTTTTCAGAGTGTGCAATTGGACCCTCTAAAGCCTTTGGCACTGTGATGTAGGACAGAATTCCTCCAAACTGAAGCTGCTATGTACGCGTTCAATGGAAAAAATGGAAATTATATTCTTTAAATATAGGATAACCAAATATAAAGATTTTCTTTTGCTTGGAGCTCTGTTTTCTTCGTTTGGCAATCTAGTATACTCAGGAATATCACCAATGCTTTGAAAGAGTCTTGGGAAACCTGGTTAGAGGTTAGTTGGTTAATACCCCATTAGTTCTCTGTTCTCCTCACTGTTGTAATGATGTAGAAGAAATGAAACTCTATTCCCTTCTTATCGTTAAATTAAACCTCCTTATTTACTGAAAACTGAACAGCAATGAACTGTTTATGGCGGGCCCTATATGGAACAAGAGTGATTTAGACCTTGCCAAAAGTTATTGTTGAGTGCTAATTTTAAAGCAGTATTTCTCAATCTCAGCAGCTTTAAGATGTGTGGACTTCAACTCCCAGAATTCCCTAGTAGGAAATTCTGGGAGTTGAAGTCCATACATCTTAAAGTTGCTGAGGCTGAGAAACACTGTTTTAAAGTGATAGAAAGAGACTTAATGGCAATTAATCATATTATTATTCGTGGACCACCAACAATGTCTGGGAAGAAGGAATGGATGATTTCATCCTCTTCTTGCCCTCAGTCCACTGCAAATGCAACCTCTGCCTGCTCTATATTAAAAGTAGTGTTTTTTGGCTTGCGGTAGCTCAAGCACTGCAATCCAGTTTGTCTGTTGTGGTTTAGTTTCTGTTAGGGAAACCCCTCTACTTCAAATGGTTACTGCACATAGTGACAGGAATAGCCCATCAACTGGGTTGCCACCCTGTGGCTCTCTAATCTCTGCTGCAACAGCTGTTAACAATAATGTTCCAGTAGCATAGCAGTTAGAGCTCCTGTCTAACCTACAAAGGATGGTTTGAAACACAGCAGAAACATTTTTTAAAAATTACTATTTTTCTTCTTCTGAGCAATCCACTTTTTCATTGGGCTTTTTAATTTTTTTCAAGTCCATTAGTGCAGCACAGCAATGCTGAAGCAGCTGCTGTTGTTTTTACCCAGCTTCCAAATAACCCAAATGAATAAGTACTGCAAGAGGATTCAGTACTTACTTGTTTGTGCTATTTGGGAGCTGGGGTGAAGCTGAAACCCTCCTACCTAAAGTGACAAGAAGAACTATGAAATGGTACATTGGTAAATGTGTTCTAAAAAGAGCAGTAAAGAAAGAAAAAAGTAATGGTTATCTTCTTAAAATTCTGTGAGATTTCAAACCAGTGATGGTCTGCATGTCAGGCAAATTTCATAACCACTACAGTAGTGAAAAAATCCTATAACAGTAGCTACACCAGACAATATTGAGCCAAATGGGCCAAATGCATTTTTGGCAAAATGCAAGAAACTGGTTGCTGTGCTTTTTGATGCTTTAACTTTCTATATATAAATTTAATACCTCTGATTCATAGGGTAACCATGCTAATGAAAGAAAAATCTGAGTTAAGCGAAATCTTAGGTGATTACACTTTTAAAGTCCTGTGGCATTTTTATCATCAATTAATGTAGGGTTCTCTTATTTCTCATCCCACAGCATTATGTAAACACCTCTATAAAGGTGATAGATAAAGATTCCCCCAGGTAGCTTGACTTCTGGTGAAAAGATTGACACCTCTTTGTAGTTTTTATGGCAGAAATTTCCTGTCATTGTTGCCTTCTGGATGTTTTTCAACTTCCCTGTCTAGCCTATAACCCTAAGATTTCTTGGTAGTTTCCTATCCAAGTATTAACCTGACCCTGCTTAGCTTTTGAGGGATCAACCAAACGTAACCAGAATCAGCTGGGCCTTGAACTGATACTCTTAGTGCAATGCTGAATATTTTTAATATTCTTTTCTACTATTCCCATTTGACCTGATGGAAGAGAATTTCTTTTGATGGAGAAGAACATTTCAAATAAATATTTCTGAGTGGAGTATAATACTTCTCCGCCCTTACTGCGTCTGCAGAGTGCCGCCCGGCGGTCCTGTTTGGGATCACCAGGTCCCTCTTTGGTAAGGGGGATGTGGTGGTTCATTTGCAGGGCCGCACGGAGGAATTTGCAGAGCACCTGCAGGATAAAATCGCTCGGATTCATTCCAAGTTGGACTCCGAGCATGGTGCAGGGTCTGGGGAGATACCAAGGGATCATTCTTGCCTAGTTATCTGGGAACGGTTTGATCCTGTGGTTCCTGAGGAAGTGGACAGGATCCTCCGGACTGTGAGGGCCACCACTTGTCATCTGGACCCATGCCCCTCCTAAGCAGCTCAGGAGGTGACATGTGATTGGATCCAGGCAATGATTAATGCATCCTTGCAGGAGGGAGTGTTTCCAGTGCCCTTTAAGGAGGTGTTGGTGCACCCCCTCCTCAAGAAGCCCTCCCTGGATCCTACTGTACTGGACAACTTTCGTCCAGTCTCCCACCTCCCCTTCTTGGGGAAGGTGGTTGAGAAAGTGGTGGCTTCGCAGCTCCAAAGGGTCCTGGAGGAAACGGATTATCTGGACCCTTATCAGTCAGGTTTCAGGCCCGGCTATGGAACAGAAACGGCATTGGTCGCACTTATGGATGATCTCTGGCGGGAGCGGGATGGTGGTAGTGCGACCATCCTTGCTCTCCTTGATCTCTCAGCGGCGTTCGATACCGTCAACCACGGTATCCTATTGGGACGGCTCAGGGATATGGGGGTGGGTGGCACAGTTTTGTGGGGTGGCACCTCCGATTGAAGAGTATCCGGAAGCTTCAGCTGGTCCAGAATGTGGCCGCGCAAGCAATTTTTGGGGCCCGAAGAAGGACCCATATAACACCTCTGCTCCGTGAGCTGCATTGGGTACCGGTTTGCTTCCGGGTCCAATTCAAGGTGTTGGCTATCACCTTTAAAGCTCTACATGGCATGGGGCCAGGTTACCTGAAGGACTGCCTTGCCCTCACGATTTCAACCCGTCCCACTCGATCTCACAGAGAGGGCATGCTCCTGATCCCTGCGGTAAAAGAACTTTGATTAGCAGGGTCCAGAAGGTGGGCCCTCTCTGCTGTAGCCCCCACCCTTTGGAACATCTTGCCCCCGGAGGTGAGACAGGCTCCCTCACTCCAGGCCTTTCGGAGGGATTTGAAGACCTGGCTCTGCCATCTGGCCTGGGGCGGGGAGGGAGGATATCAGAAATGTGTTTGGCTGGCCTCTTAGCGGCCTGGTGTGGCCCCTATCAGCTTCTTGGATTTTTTAGCCTTTTTATCTTTGTAATGTCTGGTTTTTATAACTTTTAATTATGTATTTTTGATTTTAGTTGTTGTAAGCCGCCCAGAGTCCCCCGTTGTGGGGAGATGGGCGGGGACAAGTCTATTAAATAAATAAAAAATAAATAAATAATGTTCCTATATTTATTTAGTTACAAGATGCTCAAGTAATTTGTGTATGAAAATCAATTCATTATACAATAATCTCTTTAGCTGCTGCAGCATTTCTGTTTTCCTACACTGCAAAGAAGCATAAGACAAAACTACAGTACTGGCTAAAACTGCAAGTGAAAGCAAACACACAGTAGCAACCAAGTGAAAATAAAAGTTAAGAATTCTGAAGCACAATGGAAAGGAACATCCAAATGCTGCTGTCAATTGGCCAATAGAACGTATTACCTATTGGCAATTATCATGATGCAGAAAACGTTCCATTTCATGTGGAATTTAAATGCATCCCCCTTCTATTTTTGCAAATAGAATCAGGAAGCTCAATCTGCACTTGCCCAGTCCATGAGGGGTGTGGGACAGCTGTTTTTCCCACTGAAAGTAAGCACGTACCCTACAGTCAATCAACTACTATATACAGCAGAGTAATTATGAAGAAGTAGAAGCAAATTTGCAAATGAGACCAAATTAAGTTGGATAACTATTATCTAGAAGACGGAAATAAAATTCAAAACTTTCTTGATGGATTAGAGAAATAGTCTGATAAGAATTCAATAGAGACAAATGCCAAGTTCTTCCCTTAGGAAACAGAAATCAGATCCAAAGGCACAGAATGGCTTGATGTGAAAAAAATATTTGAATAGTTGATTGAGAACCACATGAGTCAGCAGTGTGATATAGTGACAAAAAAGACAAATGCAATGTTAGCTGCGTAAATAGAAATTTAAATTGTAGGAACTACTTTTTCAACTTTATTTTGCATTGCACAGATCTGATTTTGCATCAGGTTATGAGCACCACCCTTTAGAAGGGTTTAGATGACTAAAAACAGGTTCAGAGAAGGGCTAAAGGGATGATCAGGGAATTTATAAGTTAACCAGTATGAAGAGAGATCAAGATTTAGGCTGAGAAAGAAATTATTTCCTTAGTTATTTATTTAGTGCCCTGTTTTGTGACTCTAGGTAATTAGCAACTATTATGTAATGTAAAGATAAGAAGAGAAGAGAAGGAAAACGATAGTACTATTCAAGTCCTTGAAAAGATGTAATACAGAAGAAGGTCAAGGCTTTTTCTCTGTCATTTCAGAATGCAGCACATGCAATAAGTAAGTTTTAAGAAAGCTGATTCCAAGTAGATTTTATAAAGAATTTTCCAACAGTATCTGGTTTGACAGTGGAACCAATTATGCAGAGATGTGGTTGGTGCCCCTTCCTTGGCTGTGTTCAAGCAGAGTCGACCTAGACTGCCATCTATCCCGGATGCTTTAGTTCAGATGCCTGCATTCAGCAGAAGACTAGATAAAGTGGCCAAACTCCATGATTCTGTGGCCTTGGACATGGATTGTGACTAATTCTGAGTTTCTTTGATTATGCATTTTGTATTCCAGTGCCTAATTACATGTTTATTAATTTTGTATGACCACTGCACTTTTGAAGGGAGCACCAGCACCACTTACCATTAAAAAACATTTAATTTTAACTATTACCTGGGGAAGCTCTTTGTTTTAGCAAACATTTGGTTACAGCAAGAGGCAAGAGATATTTACTTGTCTAAATTAAATGGATGCTTGGATTCAGTGACATGTAATATTAGAGAAGAGTGAATGGGACTGAAAAGGTAATACTTCTAGATAGAAAACAGAATAGATAGTAAAACAATTAATCTAAATGAAAAGTACTATATTGTTTTGGATCAGTATATTCCATATCACCTTGGATCAGCATATTCCTAATTCTCTCACTTGATATATATCCTAAATTATTATGTCATTAATCTATGCAAGAATAATTCAAAAACTACCACGGAATAATATTTTGAAAAGGACTTAAAACCCCACTTTAAAAAGTACCATCTACTTAAATAAAAAAAAAGGCTAGTTTGAAATCTTTCATTTCATGTAAACACATACTATCTAGACACAAGAAATCCACAAATAAAAATAATGTGATAAATTCTATTTTAAACATTGTGGAAGTTCTTAAAGAAGGAAACTTACCTTGCTATTGTACTCAGCTGGACAATTCAAATTAATTTTCTGAGAAAGGCATGTTAAATGGCTGAGTGAAATACTGTCAAGAAATATAATTTTAGGTGTCAAAACTGTAAAATAGAATGGAATCTGCTTCTGAGTAAACAGGTGTAGCATTGTGCTGTCTCTTAGGGGATGGATTTATGGAATTTGCAGTGAAATGGTATTTACCTTCCCATTATTCTCCACCTCAGGCTGTAATGTTTCTCCTCCACTGCCTCCAAGAAGCATCTCAGATTTTTCACCACAAACCACATTCTCAGCAATATGAATGTTCGGTGTCAGGAAGGTAAATTCATTCTTTCTGGATTCTGAGGAGAGGCAAAGTTGGTAGGAATAAGGCAGCGTCCCATCTTGAAAATTGGGTGGAAACATGACCCCAGTTGTGGAATGGGAAACGGGACCAAAACACGGTAGGAAGCTGGAACTTCCTGACTGCCTGAGTTTGATGGCAATGGCCAGAATCACTGACAAGAGGAATAAAAAGGACATCACAGCTAAGGCCAGCACCAAATAGAACTGCAGGTCAGACTGATCCTCTGAGCTGTTCGTCTGGGTTTTCATCTCCGGAAGGGCCTCCTGGAAGTTCTCAGCAAACACCAGGTTCAGAGTGACGGTGGCTGAGAGAGGTGGCCGCCCATTATCCTTCACCAGAACGATGAGTCTCTGCTTCACAGCATCTCTTTCCAGAAAGGTTCTCGCTGTCCTGATCTCACCCGTATGAGACCCAACAATGAAGAGCGCCGGCTCTGTGGCTTGAATCAGGTGGTAGGAGAGCCAGGCGTTGTGTCCGGAATCAGCATCCACAGCCACCACCTTTGTTACCAGATAATCTGCCTCGGCTGAACGAGGAACCACCTCAAAGAGGGCGGAGTCCTTGGATTCTGGTGAAGGGGACAGGATTTGGGGGCTGTTATCATTCCGATCCAGGATAAACACCCTGACCGTGACATTGCTGCTGAGCGGGGGACTACCACCATCTTGGGCCTTCACCTGCATCTGGAATTCCCTGAACTGCTCATAGTCAAAGGATCTCTGGGCGTAGATGGTGCCAGTCTCAGAATGAATGGAGATACAGGAAGAGATGGGAAGTTCTTCAATGTTGCTGGTGAGGATGGAATATGTGATCCGTGAGTTCTGGTCCACATCTGGATCAAAGGCCTGAATCTGGAAGATGGAGGCGCCAGAAGGATTGTTTTCTGGCACATAGACGCTGTAGGAAGCTTTCTCAAAAGCAGGGGAGTTGTCATTGATATCAGAGATCTGCAGCAAGATGGTTTTATTTGTACTCAGGGGAGGGGTTCCTTTGTCAGTGGCTGTGACTGTAATATTATATTGTGATGCTTTTTCTCTGTCCAGTGGTCTATCTATCATGAGCTTGTAGTAATTTTTAGATGATGGAAATATCTTAAAGGGGAAATCATTTTGCAAATAACAAGTAACCTCTCCATTATCACCAGCATCTCTGTCATGTACATTGATGAGAGCAATAACTGTTCCAGACTGAGAATCTTCCAGAATTGGACTAAAAACGGATGCGAACATCATTTCGGGCACATTATCATTCTCATCAAGGACTCTTATTTCTACTTTACAATGGGTCATTAATCCACCTCCATCTTTTGCTGCTACTGTCATCACATATCCTCTGGTTTCCTCAAAGTCCAACGATTCCACAAGAGAAATTATTCCACTGGTTGAATCCAGGCTGAATTTCTTATTTGCACTCAGTGGCATATTGCTGAAATAATACCTGATTTCTGCATGTGAACCTTCATCTTTATCTGAAGCTTCAAGCTGCAGCACAAGGAACCCAACTGGTACATTTTCCCTCAGACTGACTGTGTAGATTTCTTGGGTGAATATAGGTGGATTATCATTGGCATCGGTGACATTGATCCGTATTTGGGCTGTTCCGGTTTTTCTGGGTTTCCCCCCATCCAGCACAGTAACTGTCAGCTGAAGGGTTGGTTCACTCTCGCGATCGAGTGGTTTCTGCAGTACTAAGTCTGCAAACCTATTTCCATCCGGACTCTCTTTCACATCCAAGGAAAAGTAAGGATTGGTGCTAAGATGGTAATTCTGTAAAGCGTTTGTGCCGATATCCGGATCTTTGGCATTCCCAAGAAGGAACCTGGTGCCTGGTTGGGTTGTTTCAATGATCTCCAACTGGATTATGCTACTGAGAAACTGTGGTGCATTATCATTAATGTCCTGTATCTCTATTTTTAGATGGTAAATGTCTAAAGGATTTTCAATAACCACTTCAAGATTAAGAATGCATAGTGGGGTTGTGTCACATATTTCTTCCCTATCTATCCTGTCATTCACATAGAGGTTTCCATTATCTGCACTGATTCTGAAATACTGCACTTTGTCCACAGAGATGGCATGCATTTTGCGACTTGCCAGTTCTCTGAGATTCAGTCCTAGGTCCTTTGCCAGATTCCCCACTATAGAACCTTTTGACAGCTCCTCGGGGACTGAATAATGAATCTGCTCTGAGACGGCCCAGCAGGAAACCGAGAAGAGTAAGAGAGATAGTACTTGCCTTCCGATTGCTCTGCCATTCTCTCCTTGCCCTTGCTGCATCTCCTCTACGATAAAGTAACTGCCTCAAATTCTCATCGGAATGCAGGAAATCTCGGCTAGTAAGAAACAGGTCCCTTTCTTCTTAATTTTTGGGACCTTCCCGTTTAGCAAGACTGCTTTGCACTTGTGATCTGCTGTTTTCCCTGTCTTTAACAAATGCCGAAATCATTCTTTGGGAAGCATCTGTACAGTAGCTCTGCTCCATTCTCCTTGGCGCCCACGTTGGCTAACACCGACACCCTGAGGCCAGAGGGGACATTGCAAGGGATTCTATTCAGCAAGTAAGAGAAAAGGGGCTTGGATGTGATCCTTTTTGGCGTGTTCAGAATAAATGCTGTGTTAAGCAACACAGTTTTGGAAGATGTCCCTTCTGTTTTTTGCTTTTTATCGTTATGATGCTGTAATTGTAATGTATCTCTTTCAATGTACTTTCATTCACGTTATGAGCTCTTAATATCATGATGTCAGTGTAATGTGATACCTGTCAACTTAGAATTAACTCCACTAGAATTGGCCTGAAGAAAGGAGTACAGAATTGAGAGTTTTCTGCATTTAACAACTCTAACATACTCTGTGACATACAGGCTAGATTCCAATAATGGCATGACAATGATATTATTATTATTATCTTGAATGAACTGGTACCTAAAAGGTATGTTCAATTTCTTACTGCAGATGGCAAAATCTCAGCATTGTTACTTTGCTGCTTTGATATTTACTTTCCCTATCACAAACACAATCTATTTTCCTGTATATCCAGGAATATAAGTATAATTTTATAGTTTCACAGATATCAAAGTACAATAAGGAAAATAATGAACAACCTTTTTGTATTTCTTCTTGTTATACATATACTGTATAACAGTTCTAATACCAAGAGGAAGAAGCAGCATGAGTGGAAGAAGTCTTCCATTCACACTAAGAAATGTTTATTTATGCTAAGCATTAGGAAATTTTCTTAGCAGTAGCACAACTTTTCCAGGAGTCAGGAATTTTCTTCCTTGAATGGTCATAAGAAAACTGTTTTTGATGAATTGGAAATATTTCCTAAAATAATTAGAATTCCTGAATCAGAATTACTTTTGCTCTAGTATGGTATATCAAGGATACAACATAATATAAATCTGATAGTCTCATCTCCTTCTTGAGGTAGTTGAATTTAATATAATAACATTGTGCTATTTAACACTGAAGCCTTACAATATGAGCCCTTATCAGGAGGTTAAATTCAGTAGCTTAAATGCTCCCTTGTGACTATAATTTTAAACTGGTGGGTCTGTTACCCAGTATTAGCATAAAAGCAGGTTGCCTCAACTTTCCAAATATATTTATTTGGTTCAGAGCATTTTGAGATAGAAGATCCCATTGGAAAAACAACTAGGCTCAGAAATGCATGGAATCAAATTTCCCAAGAAGCAATAAAACAGATTGTGAAAATGTGTAATATGAAAGGTATGCTGTTATATAATACTTAAAAACCAAACCAAACATGATCTCCAAACCAAAAATTAAGCTGCATCAATATGCAAGATACTTTAAAGTACAATTGCTCGCCATATTGTCTGGATATTTCAGGAGCTGAAATTCAAAACGTTTTGACTGAACAAAGTTAATTTAGAATAACAACTAAAAAGACAAATTCCAGACCTGAGAAGTTTATCTTCTAAAATTCAGTGCAGGAGTGAAGCAACAGTTTAATGAAGATTATTATAGGAATAAAGTAAGAACAGGACAGCTAGGTAGAACATAATCAGTAATGATGTTTTCAGATAAGTAGCCCATTTCTTTTCCATTTTCCAAGCAGGAATTGTAGATGCCATGGTTCTTGGCCCAGCAGTGCAAAGTAATTGCTTTTAGGTCCTTTGATCAATTGTTGTGAAAACGTTGCATTTCCTCAGTTATGTTTCTTCCTCATCAAATTTATGTTTCTCACTTTGATATATTTTAGAATGTATTTTAGAGATCTTAGCATACAGAAAATATGAGCAAGTAATATTAGTAAAAATCTTGCAAAGAAAAAAATGAGTTACTCTTACTCTATCCTAGGACTTCTGCAGGTTTCTTTCATTCCATAATTGGAAAGCTTAGTTATCTATTTATATATTCCTGAAAATAAATTAGAATACACCACCAGAAGCTATACATGATCAGTTGAGTTTAAAACCATATACATCTATGATCAAAACACATGAACCCAACCTTTTTGTCAGTGGCTAACATGATGGATTAGTAGGGCATAAGCCCTCAGTTGGTCTGCTTATCAAATGCCATACCAAACTGTGTAAGCCAATAAAGTTTGGATCTTCTTTACCCTATTCTCACTCATACTCCGCACGCCTAGCCTCCAGTCAGTATTACTGGTATATAATGAAAGTGTGGTGAAGTGACATTGGTGGTTCTTTTGTTATAATTTGTTATTTAAATGCAGTTAAATAACAAAGTAATGGGTCCTTTTCTCATTTTTAGACTCTGAATTGTAAGCTGATTGACAACTTTATAAAAAAGTATGGCATCAGAAAGGAAATCCATATAAAAAGTTCTAAGTTGTTTTGCGTTATCATATCTCTCTTGATATCATATCTGGCAACTCTAATTTGCTTTTACGACTCTCAATTTATAATATTCTTTTACATTTGGCAAATTGGATTAGTTCATAAATTAAACTTATTCGCATCACATTAATTCACATATCACAGGGGTGGTTTTAGACAAGCGATTACGTTTTAACCCGAACCTCCAACAGAACTGGAAACAAGAGTTCTCAGTTTGTCCTTGTAAATATGTTGAAAACTAAACACTGGCATACATTGTTGGACCATGTTATACTTACTAAACAATGGGTGTGAACTGTTGTGAATGCCTGAAATGCTCTCTGCAAATTATTACTGTTACTATTACAACAATTGGTCCTCAAAAAGGCACCCACTGTATTAGCCCCCTTTCCTCTCATTTCATTAAAACTGAAAGGCCCATGAAAGAACATCAAAGCAACAGTGGTCTGAGTATCAAATAAAAACCTCTCATTTTCCTCAACTCTCTTTTTCTGATACACAACCTCACACGTGTGCGCCATACACACACACACACACACATACACACACACAAGTAAATAATATATTTTCAATTAGAAGGAGACCACAATTGCTCCAAAATCTGATTCTCAAGTAAGGTATGTTAGAAACCACTGAAACTGTAGAGGTTCTTCTGCACAATGGAGCAATGAGTAAGCAACCGGTGAAGGAGCTAGTAACATAAAGTAAAATGTATATATAAAATCTTAGAATCAGCCATTTACCATAGGATATTTTGAAGGATGGTTAGACTATAAAGTAAAAAAGTAAACTCACCAGATTGATTCTATCCATCTCAGAATTTAGGATATTATTTTCATTGCTTGCCAAAAGCACATCAGACTTTTGGTTGCATGAAATATATTCTGCAGCTTGAATTTTGGGTGCTGGAAAAGTGAATTCATGTATCTTGGACTCGGATGATAAGCAGAGCTGATAGGAATATGGAATTGTCCCTTCCTCATAATTTGGTGGGAATACAATAGCATTGCTTGAATGGGGAACAGGACTGAAGCACTGAAGGAACTTTGGGTTCCCTGACTGTCGGAGTTTCATCATAATGACCAGAGTTACAGTCAAGAGGAATAGAAATGAGATCAAAGTTAAGGCCAGCACTAGGTAGAATTGCAGCTCAGACTGATGCTCTGAATCAGTGGTTTGGTTACTTATTTCTGGAAGTGCCTCTTGGAAGTTTTCAGCAAAAACCAGATTGAGACTGACTGTAGCAGAGAGTGGGGGCTGCCCGTTATCCTTTACTAAGACCACTAGCTTCTGCTTCAGAGCATCTCTTTCCAAAAACGTCCGCAATGTCCTGATTTCACCAGTGTGGGCAGCAATTGTGAAGAGCCCTGGCTCAGTGGCTTGCAGTAGATGATAGGAGAGCCACGCATTGTGCCCAGAGTCGGCGTCCACAGCCACCACCTTCGTAACCAGATAGCCCACCTCTGCTGAGCGAGGCACCATCTCAAAGGAGGCTGAGCCCTCTGCTCCTTGAGAAGGATACAGAATTTGAGGACTTTGGTCATTTTGGTCCAGGATGAAGACCTTCAGTGTGGCATTGCTGCTGAGAGGTGGGGAGCCTCCATCTTCAGCCTTCACCTGTACCTGAAACTCTCTGAGTTGCTCATAGTCAAAAGACCGCTGAGAATAGAGTGTGCCCGTTTCTGAGTTAACGGAGAGGTAAGACGGGAGAGGTAGTTCCTCTATTTTGCTAGTGAGGATGGAGTACGTGATCCTAGCATTGTGGCCAAGATCGGGATCTACAGCTTTGATGCTAAAGATGGAGGAGCTAGCAGGATTGTTCTCTGGCACATAAACAGTGTAAGAGGATTTCTCAAAGGCAGGGGCATTATCGTTGATATCTGAAATCTCTAGTGAGATGGTTTTCAGTGTAGAAAGAGGGGGTGAACCTTTGTCTGTGGCTGTGATTGTAAGATTGTATGCTGGTATGCTTTCTCTGTCTAGGGGACCATCTGTAAGCAGCTTATAATAGTTATTAGAGGCTGATACTATTTTGAATGGGGAAGTGTTTTGTAACTGGCAGTTAACCTCCCCATTATCCCCCGAATCTTTATCATTTATATTGATAAGGGCTACCAATGTTCCTAATTCAGAATTTTCAGGAATTTCTCTGGATGAGGAGGCAATAATCACTTCTGGGGTATTGTCATTTGCATCTACCAGATTTATTTCAACATTACAATGAGCTACTAAACCACCTCCATCTCTTGCTTCTACCACCATAGCATATTTGTCTGTTTCCTCAAAGTCTAGCTCTTCCTTTACTATTATAATTCCATCATATGGATCTAAGTCAAATTTCTGATAAACATTATCAGCAATATTGCTAAAGCTATAGTTGATCTGGCCATTGGAACCATCATCTCTGTCCACAGCTTTCACTTGTATTACGGTAGATCCCTTTGATACACTCTCTTTGAGACTGATTTTGTACACTTTTTGACTGAAGACAGGGGGGTTGTCATTAGCATCCATGACCCTGATCCGTATTTTGGCTGTTCCAGTTCTTGGAGGGTTTCCTCCATCAAGAGCCATAAGAGTTAAACTAATAGTACTTTCACTTTCACGATCCAACTGTTTCTCCAGTATTAATTCTGCATACTTCTTTACAGTATCTTGATTGCTAATTGCTAAAATGAAGTACTGATTAATGCTTAGATGATAATCCTGAAGCGAATTTGTCCCAATATCAGGATCTTCTGCTTGTCCAAGAAGAAATGTGGCTCCTGGTAAAGTGGATTCACTTATCTCTAGCTTGATATCACCATTTAAGAAATGTGGTGCATTATCATTAATATCCTGGATCTCTACTGTTATATAAAATATGTCCATAGGGTTTGCACACACTGCTTCAAAACTGATGGGGCAGAAAGCAGTTTCCCCACAGATTTCCTCTCTGTCAATCCTGTCATTTACATACAGATTCCCATTTTTGGCATTAATGGAGAAGTATTGCCTTTTGCCTAAAGAAAGGATATGCAGGTTGCGATTTCCTACTTCTGCAGGATTCAGTCTCAAATCCTTAGCAAGATTCCCCACAATGGAACCCTTTCCCATTTCCTCTGGAATTGAATAGCGAACGTGCTCCGAGACAGTCTGGCAGAGGAAAGACAATAAGAAGAGGATTCGTACTTGCCTTTTTACAGATCTGCTCTTAGCTTTGCTCCTGCCGTCCATCCCACTTGCTGTGAAAAATGCTTTGTGCGATCCAGTAAGCTGAGGAGTTTCAAATTCCCATTAGGACACCGAAAGACAGGCAGCATAGAGAGGGTCCTGGGTTTCTCCTGAGTTTATCTACATTGCAGTGGTTTTCTTTTCTCAGCCATGGTCTTTGCATATCCCTCAATCTGCTCTTTGACTCCTCTGCACTCAATGACTGGATAGTCAGAATGCAGGAAGCCCCATTAGATTTCCAATTCCTCTCTGAGAACTACGTTGGCCAACAGCGGCGCTCTGAGTCTCAGATGCAGAACTGCAAGAAGTGCCTGGATCTAGGTTTTTAAAAAGAAATAACCTGAAACCTCCTACAGATAATAATGCAATCTCTTTTAAATTGCAGATTTTTAGTTCTTGGTAGTTTTGCAATAGGTAAAGATGTTTTTGTCAGGGTTGTCTTGAGACAATATATGACTAACAGAGGAAAAAAGTATAGGATGAATATAAATATTTTCAATTATTCTGTCTATAGTATTACAACAATATTCTTATCTGTCAGATTGTTTTCAGATTTTTTTAAAAAAAGATCTGGTACAATATTGTCATCTGTTTTCAGTGACAGCTTTCAGAAATATATATACAACTTCCCTAAATCAATACGGATGTTACTTTAAGTTCCCTGGAAATGTTTAAAGATATTATGAAACTCATTGTAGTTATAGTAGAATTTTATAGTAGGAGATATTATTTGAATGGGAAAGCATTTTTAAATGGTAACTAACATCCCCCATTATCCCCTAAATCCTTATAGTTTATATTGATATAAACCCTAAGGCAGAATCTTCAGGTATTTCGTTGGATAAGGAGGCAAGAATCAGTTCAGATGCATTTGTCATCCATGTCTAATAGCTTTGTTTCAACATTACAATTAACATAGCTTTTTCTAACCTTAGTTCATTCTGAGCTTTTGCTTACACTTCCAGGCTATCTGTCTGACTTTGTGACCTAGCTCTCTTTTCATTTCCTTTACGGTATACACTCTTTTTTTGTGTTCAGATCTTCAGTAAGCTTTTTCTGTAGCCATACTGGCTTCTTCTGGTGTCCTGCATTTTTTTTTCATAGTGGAATTGTTTGCAATTCTGTTTTTAATATCTCCTCCTTTAGGAACTTCTCCTGTCTTGGCTCCTTTTCCTTCTAGCTTCCCATGCCATGCAATTCTATTTATCCTTGCTCTGACTATGGTTAGCTTTAGTTTCCCTTAAAATCAAGAACATAAACATTACATGGTAATTCTCATGATGTCCTGCTATGCCCACTTCCTCAATTAAGCCTTTTCTTAATGGACTTATGGATTAGAATCTTGAACCATCGTCCACTCTCTGGTGAAATTCGTCAGCAAAACAATCAGAAATGTCCTGGAAGGATCATATTGGTTGGGTCTCCCAATGGTTGTTGGGAGATTTCCCATTCATATGACTTTATGACTCTGAAAAATCTAGAGTTTGCTTTTGGAAGACATCATCCATATATTCTCCTTGTTTTTTGTGGGTGATAAGAGATGATATTATCTGGATAAAAGTAAACAGAGGAACACATAAAAGCAGTACTATTGTTGTTAGTACTGCTGTTATGTATTTCTCTGTTTACTTTAACCCAGATACTTTCCTATAACATTGACCAATTCATTCATTCTGATTTCTGAGCAGGAATGGATATTTTTAACATACAATGCAATTCCTCCCTGCTTTCTATAGCTTTTATTCCTTTTGAACAAACGGTATCCTTCAGTTGCTATATTCCAGTCACTGAAATTATTCCACTGGGTCTCCATTATACCTATTAAATAATATTTGCCTTTCTGTTTTAAGGGCTCAGATTCAGTTTATTTCCAATACTCTGGGCATTAGTGTATAGAAAATGAGATTTTCACTTCAATTTCCCACAAGATTCAGTTTAAGGTCTCCTAACCAAGTTGCCATGCTTTGGCCAAACACATTTTTGCCAATCCTTGTAAGGTACAACCTATTTTGTGCTAGCAGTCCACCACCTAGATAATTCAGACCATGTTTCCAGAAATCAAATCTCTTCTATTGATAACATTTGCAGAGTCCATCATTGACCTGAAGAATTCCTTCCCCTTCCAGTCCTCTTCCACAGACTAGAAAAATGGATGAGAATACCTCTTGAATCCCCAAGGTTTTGAGCTTCCTTCTGAAATTTTCAGTTTGTGGTGATTCAGTTGTCGCTGTTCTTTAGAGTCTCATTTGTATCAGCAAGAAAGGATAATTGTCAATGGACTTGATACATCTTGAAAATTGTTCAGTCATATCCTTGCTCCTGACAAAGCACATACTTCATGAGCAGCTATGTCTGGTCAGCATACATTTGTTTTAATTCCTCGTGCATCTTTTATAGAACTATTTGGGTAGTGGTTGTCCCAATATTTCTGAAAGCATAATTTATATCATGATTGATTCCTTCATCCAGATTATTGGATTTTATTGGATTTTATTGTTCAGGCTATGGATTCTTTTAGGATATCCTCATTGACACTTACGTTGTAAACTAGTAAACTGTCATTTAAATCTAGAATAATTATTTAGAATTGCACAGCAACATATAGGCAGATTACCCTCATTAATAGCTATAATTATAAATGGATTCCCCTTTATTGTGCAAAGAATTTTCCAAAAACAGATTAGTATTTATGACACCTAGACGTTTGGCTTAACATCTAGAGAAAAATAGTACAGCCTGGAATATATCATTGTGCAATAAACTTAAACTCTTTTCTGAATTATGAAAGCAGTCAAAAGAAACTTGAATCCAGATTTTACTGATACTTTGAGTTCCCTTACTGAAAATGGGGAGCATTATCATTATTTATATCTAATCCTGCTTCAACTCCACAGGCTGCTATGGAAAAGGCATACTTCCTAGGTCCCACTAGATGGCAGCATTTAAGGGGACATGGAACATGCCCACTCTATCAGTCCTGGTGCGGCAAGCAGATAACCTTAGGGGGAGGCAGTCCCACAATAACCTGGCCTCATTGTGTATTCAGCACCTTGAACTGTACCTAGGAAAAAAAAGGGAGCCGGTGCAGCACACACAGCGGCAGCATAATACGAGCAAACAGGGGTGCCCCAACACTGTGCATGCCACCACATTCTGGACCAGTTGTAACTTCCTGGTGGTCTTCAAGGGCAGCCCCATATAGAGGTGTTTCAGTAGTCCAACCAGGAAGTGACCAAGGCATGAGTGACCATGAGCAAGGCCTCCCTGTCGAGGAATGGGTGCAATTGGTACACAAGATGAATCTTTGCAAAGACCACCCTAGCTACAGCTGTCACACTCCTCAAGCAGGAGCCATGAGTCCAGGAGGACCCTCAAATTGTGCACCAACTGTGTCCATGGAAGTGAAACCCTGTCAAGAATTAAAGATAACACTTTAGCAGACCCTGGGGGGCTATGAAGTTATGAATCTCAGCTGTGGCCTGGGTTAGATTCATTCTATGTACAGCAAGCCATAGCTGATAAGCTAAGGCATTATCCAGGCTGAAAAGCTAAGGGTTATAAACCCACAATTCTTATCAATAAAGTGGCACCCATTCCTTAATTTTAACAATAGGTGCCACCTCTTCATTCAAGTCTTTGTGGGCAATATTGCAGGTAAAATAGAGCCTTTGGTTGTATTTCTCAGGATGATAGGAAGCATCTCACAATGGAAAAGAAGCTCAAAATCCCTTCTTTATTTTACCACCCAAAATGAATCTAACAATGTTACAGCTAAAATACCAAACTTTGCTAATTTCTTCAAGAAATGTGATAGTTTCACAAATAGGTCCAATACATTATCACAGCTAGTAAAAATCTGGCTTACTTCACTATTCCCATTAGAAAAGAAGTACTCTGTTCTGGTGGGATTTTAAATGGATTTTTAATCTATGTAAAATGTCATAATGTCATAGAGCAGAATTCCAAGTACTGTAATGTTTCTTTTAGAGGGGTATTTTTATTAGAAAAAAATGAACACCAACCAGTTTTTGTTTGAAGAAAATATACCTGTATTAATGGAAGCAGATTGCCCACATTTAGCTACAATGGAACTTACAGGGAAATTCTTTTTCATCCCTTCCTCTCAGATTGAGGTCTCAGTGACCAACTTCAGTGAGAGTCACATTTCTACTACAACCAGAGTATTTGTCCACAAATTAACATGCAATGTTATGTGATGCTTAAATATTTCTGTGGTGCCAGACTTCCTCAGCCAATTCCTCAGGTCATTGTTGAGAATTCTGGGAGTAGCTCCACACATTTAGAAGACACTCAATTATACCTTCAACTACAGAAGCTCATTGGGTGACTTTGGACCAGCCTCCTTCTGTCAGCCCAACATCACAGCATGATTGTAGTGGGGAAGTATAGGAGGAATGAGCATTATATACATGACCTTAAGCTCCTGAAGGAATGGCAGAATAGAAAACCAATACATGAGGAAATTAGCCAGCCTTATCATAGCAAAAGGATAATGAAAACAATAGCAGGTAGATTTTTATAATGGACATAACATTCTGGATTCCTAAGGGAGATCCTTTGTATTTGGTGGAGCAATATTTATTTATTTTACTTATTTATTTATATATCACATTTATATAGCCACCTATCTCACACAAAGCGATTCTGGGCTATATGTTCATGTCAACAATATGAGCATTATCCCAACAGATTTCAGAACAAAGCTGAAAGATCTCAGTAGAGTAAAAAGAAAACGTTAGAACATTGGGTATTAAAGTTCATTAGAGAGAGCAGAGTGATAGGAAATCACTGTTGAGATAAATGAGGGCTTATAGGAACACATCATTAATCTAAAATATTTAACTCACCTTGACTAAGATTTGCTCATCATTCTTCAAATGTAAATCCCCACAGGCTAGGATAGGGTCACTCACCCCACAGGTTAGAGGTTGGTTGGTCAGAGTACTTGAACAGTTTTCCTTATGAAAATTGCAGTGGCTTTTTCTAGAATCTCTGGTCAGTGAAATAGTGTGGCAGTAAGACTGAAGAAAGGCTCGGACTCCATCCATCCCCACAAATTGTGACACCGGAACCCCACTAAAATGTACACTTCCTGACTCTAACAGTTTTGAATTCCTCCACCTGTGCAACCTGATGGCCAATAAGACAAGGAGGAATGTGAAGAACAAGCAGGAGACAAACGCCACTGCGATCACCAGGTAAAATGTGAGATCTGACTGAGGACCTACAGGAGCTGAGATGCTGCTCAGATCTGAGAGAATTTCAGGGATGTTGTCAGCCAGAACAACAGTGAGAGTCACTGAGGCAGAGAGAGGCGGTTGGCCATTGTCCTTCACTAAAACCACCAGGATTTGCTTCAGGGCGTCTTTCTCCAGAAACAGCCGAGCGGTCCTGATCTCTCCAGTGTGGAGTCCCAGGGTGAAGAGCCCCGGTTCTGTTGCTCTGATCAGCTGATAGGAGAGCCAGGCGTTCTGGCCAGAATCTGCATCTACTGCCACTACTTTAGTGACCAGGTATCCTGGCTCAGAGGAGCGAGGGGCCAGCTCTATCCCAGTTGAGCCATCAGTGGGAGGGGAGGGGTACAGGATCTCTGGCACATTGTCATTCTGGTCCAAGATGAAGAGAGTCACCGAGACGTTAGAGCTGAGCGGTGGGGATCCTCCATCCTGAGCCTTGACCTGGAACTGAATCTCCCGAATCTCCTCATAATCCAAGGAGCTTAGGGCATAGACGGTCCCTGTCTCAGAATTAATGGAGAGGTAGGAGGAGAGAGGAATGTCCCTCATTTGGCTGTCAACAATGGAGTAAGTTATTCTGGCATTTTCTTCCCAGTCTGGATCACTTGCTTTGAGGGAAAAGGCTGAGGCTCCTTTTGGATTATTTTCTAGAAGGTAGGAGGTATATTTTGATTCTACAAATTGTGGAGGGTTGTCATTTGTGTCGAACACCTGGAGCGAAATAACCACAGATGTAGAGAGTGGTGGTGTCCCGCCATCCACTGCTGTAACAGTGATAGTGTAAGTTGGCAACTGTTCCCTGTCAAGGGCTCTGTCTGTCTCTAAACTGTAGAAACTATCCATTGTTTTCTTGAGCCGAAAAGGAAGGTTGCTGGGGATTGAGCATTCAACCTCTCCGTTATCTCCTGAATCTCTGTCTCGGGCATTTAAAATGGCAATGACAGTTCCAGCTGGAGAGTTCTCAGGCACAGAGTTGATCACAAAGGTTATGGCTAACTCAGGTGCATTATCATTTAAGTCTGTAACCAAAATCACAACCTTTGATCTGTCACTCAGCCCACCCCCATCCATGGCTTGCACTTCGAATTCATATGATGACGATGTTTCAAAATCAAGGCTCCCCACAAGGATAATTTCCCCTGATGTCGAATTTAACATAAATTTTTGGGAGTCTTTTTTTGTGATTTTTTGAAAAGAGTATTTTATTTCTCCATTGATTCCTTCATCCAAATCAATGGCTGTTACTGTAGCAATTGTGGACCCTTTGGGCATGTTCTCCTTGACATTTATTTCATAGACTGATTGGCTGAAAACAGGTACATTATCGTTTGCATCTAGAACAAAGATGTGAATTTGCAGTGTGCCAGACTTGATAGGTTCACCCCCATCGACAGCTGTAAGGATCAGATCATACACTGACTGTTCTTCCCTGTCCAGTGATCTTTCCAACACCAATTTAGCAGATTTGACACCATTATGGCTGCTTTGCACTTCCAGAGAAAAGTGGTTACTGGCTGTGAGTTGATAACGTTGTATAGAATTTGTCCCCAGATCTGGATCTTGAGCTTCTGGTAGAAAGAACTGGGAACCAGGAATAGATGTTTCACTGATTTTCAGTTCCCACCCTATTGACAGAAAGGAAGGAGCATTATCATTTATATCCATAATTTCTATTTCAGTGACATAAAGCTTTAACTTGCTCTCAGCAAGGATTTGAAATTTTAAGATGCATTTCTCTCCTCTTCCACAGATCTCTTCTCTATCTATTCTTTCACAGGTTTGTAAATGGCCACTGTTGGAATTAAGTTCAAAGTACTGAATTGTACCTGAATTAGGAATAATCCGTAGTCCATGGTCAAAAGGCTGCTTCCCATCTATTCCCAGGTCCTTCACAACATTTCCAACAAAAGAACCTTTGTGTACCTCCTCTGGAATGGAATAATGGAGCTGACCAGAAATAATCTTCCAAGAATTCATCATTATAAGGCATTGTAGGATTCCTTCTTTGTAGCTCCAAATATCTTTTCTTTTTTCCATTTCCTTCCAGCAAGCAAGAATCGCCAGTTTTTGTTCAAAAGAGCTTGTCTCTTTCTTATGATCTATCTGTTCTGTAGGCTTGGGTATTTGAGCAGCATAGATATGAAGGCTGATCTCTCTGAGCACTTCTCTGCCAGGCTGGTAAACAGCGACACCCAGGGTCACAACCAAAAAACTACAGGCGCATCTTGTAGTTGTAATGTTTCCTTGCTTATGTTAATATTATTTTACCTGTAGTCACAAACCAGGCAATTTGTTTCAGTGAAAATGATGCTTCCCATCCTCCCAAGATGTAAAGTAGAACAACATTAATAAAATAGAACTTGGCTACTGTTTGGTGAGACACAAAAGCAGAAATCTCCTTAATGTTAAAAGTTAACAAATCTGTGTATGCATTCTTACTCTGTGTCACAAATAATTGTAACTAGTCACAATTAGTTATTTACAAGTAATTAAGCTTTTCACTGAAAGCCACATCAAGTCAAAAATGAGAAATCTTCAGCCAAAGACTTTACACATATATTTGAATTAATATTTTGTAAATGAGCCCCTACTCCCACCTCCCCATTATCAGTAAATAGGAAAGTCACAGAATGTGCTGATCTTGGTCATATCATGGATAAATCTCTCTTAGGTTTGTCCATTTGGGGTCTCTGAAATCAATAGGCAAGACAAAGCAGGGTGAGGAAGATGAAATGGCAGTGCTCTGGCATATATGCTAACTGAAGCACTATCATATCCAACAGAGGTGAAGAGGTATTGAATATTTTATTTTATAAAGATTAACTTCTGCCCCTTTAGAGATGCATCAGAAAAAAGATAAATTGCTAGAAATTATTGGTCTTTTGATTTGGCAGGATAGAAATAAATAAATAAACTCCTACAAGTTACTAGGATCATTTTTCTTATAACAATTCTGATGGTGCTATTTCCATAAAACAATGGAGAAAAATTACTTGCCTTTATTCTAGGGCATTACTAAGCATTTGTATATTTTACTGATTTTTTTCAGACTGAGCAATATGCAGCTCTTTACAAAATGAACCCTGACATAATCTGATTTATCAGAGAAGCATGATTTTTCTTTCATAAAATTATTTTTTTTTAAATTCTCTTCCTGAATTTCCAAGTCCCTCAATATTATAATTTGCCTAGTTCTGTTATTTCCCATAAATCATGATACAAAATTAACTTACCCTAAAACCCTTGATTTTCCTTCCTAATTCTCTAGCATGCCTGCAAATTCCATTCCATTCCACTGAAGTAGCAAAAGATACATTCCATTTATGTGTTTCATATGCTAATTGGCTGAAGACCAGGTAGAGATGGGGAACAACCCTCCTGCTAATTTGCCTTTCGGTTATTCCATTGAGCCCTTTTCTATTATTTACTGGATGTGTAGCGATTAGCTCATCACTGTTTTAACATCTGTTTATCTTGCTGTTCTATCATTTGTCTTTTGTTTTTGCAGAAGTGTTAAGATAACATGGGAATAGGAAACCAAAGCTGTAAACCCAAACACAGTTTGCTCAAAACAGTATCTATGACTCATGAGCTTGTATCCCACAAAGAAATGACAAGTGAGTAGAAAGCCCTATAGTCTAATAAGTGTGCTGAAGTAGGATGGGAAAATGAAGATCTTTTTACAGATGATAAGGGGTGAACATAAATCAGACCCTTTACCAAGATGGAAACAACAAGCAAACGAATACCTTTTTTCTTCCCCTGAGAGTGACTTGTAGGTTTATTTAAAGTAGTACTTACTTTTTACTTAAAGTACAACTGTTTATGACCAATTTATGGCTGCAATTAATAAGATAAGCAAAGTCTCTTTTGAACTGAACTCAACTCCTGGTAACTCCATGGATGTACCCAGTTTTCTCAGCAACAGAATGGAAGTAGTTTGCTATAGTTTTCTTCTGGGATGTTTCTCAACTCCCACAATAGCCTATGGCCTGGTATTCCCCAAGAGTCTCTCATTCAAATATTAATCAGGTTTTGCATAAGGCAAAGGAAGTTCCATTAAGTATTGTTGGTAGTAGAAAACATAAGGATATTCAAAAAGTAAAAGTGAAAGAGAAGGGGAAGGGGAAGGAAGAAAGGGAAGAAGAATGTAGAGAAAGCAGTCAGTTTCCCCGCTGAGGACGATACCATCCTTGGAGACATGTACTCCCTTCACTCCAGTCATGCAATGTTACAAATAGTAGTAAACCATGTTAATTGGTATATGGCACAATCAGTAGGCATAATGCATCCTTAAGCCAGTGTTATGTCACTCAATTTACCCAAATGGCCCAGAAGAAATTATTTGAGTATCTAGTTGAAATACTTGCAGGAAAATTACACTTATGTTCAAACAGTTCACAATTCTATTAATGATTATAGGAATGAAAAAGTTGCTAAATCACCCCCTCAGTTTTTAGAGATCGGTTCTCTACTCCTTTAGACTGAATATGAGATTGACAAAAGGTCTCCAGCCAGGTGTGAAGAATGTCAAGAGGGAAGCAGTCTATAATACCCAAAGTTGGATAGACTGTATGTAAATCTCCTCAGCATTTCCAAAGTCAATATACGAGCTCAAAAACACACAAAATAATTTAAATAAATGTTGGTATTCTTTGTCCTCCTTAAAATGCTCTAGCTTCTCTGCAAATTTCATTCCTTTCTACTGAAAAAAAGTTATAATATTTGTATTTTCCCTAATTAGTCAACAGAAAAATGAAATCCCAATTTAGCAACTTTCTTTTGATCGCGACAGTAAATCAGATTGGGCTGTGCTTGGAATTATCCAGAATTGGTCAAGCTATTGCTAGAGATACAGTCTGGGTTCCTGAAGCAAACTGGGTAGTCTCTGCATAAATTTATTTTCTAGCTCTATTATACAGCCCTGCAGATTAACTGCTTAGAGTGACCTGACATCTAAGTGTGCGCAATAATCTTTTCCTAGCACCACCTCAGAAAGGTAGTAAAGAGGACCTGATCAAGGCTAACAACACCAAAACACTGCAAAATATTCATTAATTAATGTAAATTACTCCTAAAGTCACCTCCAAGTAGTAGTAAGAAAAGCTGCTTCTTGTTTTCACTGCCATTTGCCTACTGCACTGACGGATGTTGCATCAGGAGAAACTGCGCCACCTATAAATGAGTAGGAATCTTAATTAACTCAGAACTTCAACTGAGAGGGCATTTTGTCTTACTATTTTTTATACTTTTTACTATATTTTGTTTTGTTTTTTGTTTGCTGCTGTACTTGGAGAAAAATGTAACTTTTAAAAATATATTGTTTTATTGTATTATAAAACACAAGTAGTACATTATATTATTTGGGTACAAGATTGACTAGTAATTATTAACACTCAGATATTTAGATATTTTAAACCTTTAAAGATAAAGAAAACATAAAGTTTATGTCAATATTAACTCTGATTTCTAAAATGTTAATGTTATGATAAGCATAAAGTTTCTTAAATTTTACATCTAGAACTGAATGTGGCATTGATAAACAACTGCAAACTACATTAAATTGTTTGTTATTTAATAAAGGTTTCTATCCTAAGCTTAATACTTAATACTAAGTTCTCCACTATATTGTTACTTATTGTTGTTTATGCATATTTAAAAAAACAAAAAACAAAAACAAAAATAACAATAACAAGAGTTTTAAAAAAACTATTTGATTTCTAACTTCCCCCTTCTTGTGCCTCTACCAATTTGCAGTATTTATAAGCACTTAGGCCCCCTTAGAAAACATACTGTAAGTGTTTATATTTGCCATATTGAGATATATACTGTACATGTGGGAATTATTCTTGCTTGAATTTGGTGACACTTTTGTTGTGAATATACACTGTTAATGTTGCCATTGTTGTATATTCTCCAAGTTTAAGTTCCCACTCAGATATTGTCGGAATTGTATCTTTTTTCCGATGTTGGGCAAATTTATTCTCACTGTTGTGAGCATGTATCTCAGTAAATTATGATATTTCTTGTTGATATATTCTGGGATTATACCTAATAAAAAAAGTTGTGATTTCATTTTGAATTTCCAAAATTTTCTGCATTGTACTATGTTTATCTTTCTAGTACTTTTGAGTTTTTTTACATGTCCACCACATGTGGTAAAATGTTCCTTCTGTTTCATAGCATTTCCAATAATTATTTCTGTATGATTTATCTATCTTGGAGATTACTGATGGAGTTGTGTACCATCTGTAAAACAATTTGTACCAATTTTCATTTAGATTGTAGCTTGGAGTAAATTTTATGGACTTGGTCCATAATTCTTCCCATTGTTGTTTTGTGATTGTTTCTTTAAAAAATTGCATCCATATTATCATACAGTTTTTAATTTGATCTGACTCTGTGTTGTATCTAAGTAGAAGCTGTATATGCACCCTGACAGATGGTATTGGTTTTGTATAAACATTTCAAATTGTGTCATTTTTCTTAATGTCCCTCCTTCATTCTTAAGGTCGATTTTACCCTTCCAGCAATTTGTAAATACATTAACCATGGTATATTTGGCTTTCACTGAATAATTCTTGCTGTATCTTTAATCTGCTCATTGAGTCTGAGTGGACCATGTCTGCATATGTGATTACATTTTTCTTACTGTAATTGTCTCCAACACAGAAGAAGGAGAGGCTAATGGTGAAATTGTTGGAAATTGTTATTTTCCTTATCGAATTCCATGCTTTTATCAAACTTTGTCTGATAATACATCTTTTTAAATTTTTATCTTCCACTGTGCTTCTGTACTATAAATTTCGAAGATGATAATGTCAGAAGCTAAGTCTTGTGATAGCTCCTCTGGAAAAAAAAATCAGCTTTATTTTTCTGGCCAATTTCATGTCAAAACAAGTGATTAAAGGCTATTTCAGTAAGAAAAAAGCTAAGGGAATCAATCTAACCTGACCTTAGAAGATAACATCATCACTGCAATAAATATTAAGGTACTCTTGGAAAATGCTGATTAAAGATTAAAAAGCTTCTGAGAACGAATAATGGCTGTAGGACTGTAAATTTCTCAGCCAGTTAGCCTGTTTCTCCTCTGGATGTACATGCTAAAACAAGTTAAGACACAGAACTATTACAATTTATTATATATAATGGATCTCCCCCATAGTAGCTATGTACAACATGGTTTGCAACCTTTAATACAGGAAATAGGGATACATAATTCACAACAGAAACAACTAAAAATTACTATCCCAAGAGACTGCGGATAGTCAAACTTTGATAAAAGAT
Source organism: Python bivittatus (assembly GCF_059951505.1). Lineage (NCBI taxonomy): Eukaryota > Metazoa > Chordata > Lepidosauria > Squamata > Pythonidae > Python > Python bivittatus. The sequence continues at coordinate 9,856,469 of NW_028277124.1, read as the reverse complement.
TCAGAGGGTAATTTACATCTTCTGACTGGTCCTTAGGCTCTATTCCCATATTTTAGCAAAAAATAAATGAAACTGATGGGAATCATGCTGAAGAGTTTGCTCTTGTTGATAACCAAAAGCCTGCAAACTCAACTATAGATTAATCCTTAGAAATGATCTATCTATGCTTTAGATAGAGAACAAATAAAACCCAAGAACAAATAAAGGGAATTTTTCTTTTAATGATACACCCTCGCCAACTAGATTTAGTACTATGACTTTGCAGCAGACAGCGTCCCACTCAATTTTGGATATTTTAGAGCAACAGTAGCACTCTGTTAATAAGTTAGATATGAAATGGGATGCAGAACTTCTCTTAATCAATTGTACAAAGTGCAAAGATCTTTTATTTACTCTTACTAAATTGGTCCAATCAACCCAGAGTTTTTACTAGAGGCACAAATGATCAGGCTCAAATTATGCAACTTCGGACATATTATGCAAAGACCTAGCTCTCCAGAAAGGCTCTAATGCTGGGAAAGGAAGAAGGAAAGAGGACAACCAGCAGCAAGGTGAACGGACTCGGTTATAGTGGTGATGGATGCACCATTAGAAGACCTGAAAGACCAAGTTAAGGACAGATTGTCATGGAGGAAATCTATCCAGGTGATTGGCAAGAGTTAATACTGACTTGATGGCACAATCATTCAACCAATTGGCCCCCAAAATGGTGAAAGTTAGGACATATGACACAGCAAATGGGTGAGAGAACAGAAATAATGTTTTACAATGCTCTTAACAACCTAAAAAAAGGCAAAGAAAAAGATACAAAAGAAAAAGGTCTCTCCTCTTCCACCAAGTTACCTCAGCACTGGAAGCAAAAAGGTGATGTTTCAGCCAACTGAAGTTTATCAAGCCCCTGAGAAGGGTTAATGTTATTGGTAATTATATATCTGTTCAATAAGCAACATTACCTGGACAAGAATAATATTTTTAAAACATTTTCTTAAATGTTCAAAATAATAACTATTCTTTACTGCTAATAAAACCTATATTTGCCTTCTGATGACTCATAAGGAAAGGAAGATAAAGGAGAATGGGATTTTTTACCTTTATATGCCTGCCTGATATAAACTGTTAACCTATTGGACAATTTGACTGCAGGTCTTTTGAGAAAACTATTTTGGTTCCAGTAGAAGAGAAAACTATTCTGATTTCAAGTATTTGATTTCCATCACTCACAGAATGCTGATAAATACATTAATTACATTTTATTTCATTGCTTAAAAAAAAAAACAGACAAAACAAAATTGGGATTAATACTCTTTTTGGAGGTTTTCCTTCTAACAGGGAGTTATCATCCCAGATAAAATAAGGCTTTTACTAAAATCAGTTCAGAAATAGATATCCATGACAATATTCTCATTTGAGTGCTTCTATTTTTAGAAGAGGTAGCATGTAAAGACAAATACATTCATTACAAATATTTCAGCTAACACAAATATTATTAATACAAATATTAGCTACAGATATTTTCTGATTCTCACTACTTATAATACATTATATATAAATGTTTCATCAATTATACCTATAATACCCAACGTAATATCAACTGAATAAACTGAAGCAAAACAGACATCTAAGTCTGAAATGAAGCCATCATTTAACAAATATTTTTTGCTTGAATTATATTTACAACAGCATCAACAACATTCAAACAAATATTACAGCATGATCTTAGGAAATAAAGAAAATGAACAAGACTCACCATGCCCTTTCCAGAATCAAAAACGTTACCTTCACTGACTATAACAGAAGTATCAGGTTTACTGTTGCAAAGGAGATTTTCCACTATTTGGGCATTGGGTTGCAGAAAAGTCAGCTCATTTCTCCTGGACTCAGTGGATAAACAGATCTGATAAGAATAAGGCAAAGTCCCATCTTCATAATTTGGAGGAAATATGGCACCCGTCTTTGAATGAGAATCAGGAATGAAGCACTGGAGAAAAGTGGGGTTCCTTGACCTCTGAAGTTTCATAATAATGGCCAAAATCACTGCCACCAGGAACAGAAAGGACACTAAAGTCAAAGTCAGAACCAAATAAAACTGGAGGTTGGACTGATCCTCTGAGTTATTAGGTTGGGAATTCATTTCAGGAAGAGCCTCCTGGAAGTTCTCAGCAAAGACCAGGTTCAGGCTAGTGGTGGCTGAGAGAGGTGGCTGTCCATTATCCCTCACCATGATGACCAGCCTCTGCTTTGTAATGTCTCTCTCAAGTAATGCTCGAGCTGTCTGGATCTCTCCCGTGTGGGAGCCGATGGTGAAGAGCGAGGGCTCTGTGGCCTGCAGGAGATGAAAAGAGAGCCAGGCGTTGTGTCCAGAGTCGGCATCCACAGCCACTACTTTTGTCACCAAATAACCCGAATCAGCTGAGCGAGGCACCATCTCAAAGAACGATGAACCCTGAGTTGTTTGTGAAGGGTACAGGATCTGGGGAGTATTATCATTCTGATCCAATACACACACTTTGACTGTGGCGCTGTTATTGAGAGATGGAGAGCCTCCATCCTGGGCTTGCACTTGGATCTGGAACTCTCTGAACTGCTCATAGTCAAACGATCGTTGAGCATAGAGAGTTCCAGTCTCAGAGTTAATGGAAACGTAGGAGGAGAGAGGCAGGTCCTTGACGTTGCTGTTAAGAATGGAGTAGGTGATTTGGGCATTACGATCCAGATCTGGGTCAAAAGCCTTGACTTGGAAAATGGACATTCCGGATGGGTTGTTCTCGGGAATGTAGGCAACATAGGAAGGTTTTTCAAATGCTGGAGGGTTATCATTGATATCTGAAATTGGTACTGGGATGGTTTTATCTGTGGAGAGAGGAGGTGTGCCTCGGTCTGTGGCTGTAATTGTAATGTTATACACTGGTGTTTTTTCTCTGTCAAGAGGGCCATCTACGAGGAGCTTAAAGTAATTATCTGATGATGAGACTATCTGGAAGGGTACAATTTCCCTTAGGTAACAGGTGACTTCTCCGTTAAGTCCAGAATCTCTGTCATGGACTTTGATGAGAGCAATCACTGCTCCAGGTAGAATATCTTCAGGAACAGGGCTGGATACAGATGTAATAATTACTTCTGGAGCATTGTCATTTTCATCAAGAACCTCAATCTCTACATTGCAATGTCCCACCAGTCCACCTCCATCACGTGCCTGTATAATCATCACATAACTTCCTTTGTCCTCAAAATCTATACTTTCTTTAAGTGAAATTGTTCCATCAATGGGATCCAAATTAAATGTTTGATTCACATGTTCTGGAATATCGCAGAAAATGTAAGATATCTCAGCATTTGACCCTTCATCACGATCAGACGCTTTCACTTGAAGCACAGAAGTCCCTCTTGGTGTGTTCTCTTTCAGACTTGCTTTGTAGGTTGCCTGGGAAAAAACTGGTGGATTGTCATTTGTATCAATAACATTAACTTCTATGTTAAGAGTCCCAGTTTTCACCGGATGTCCCCCATCTGAAGCTGTAAGAATCAAGTGGTGCATGCGCTCTTTTTCCCTGTCCAGTGGCTTTTGCAAAATTAATTCTGCATATTTGCCACCATCTTTGCTATCTTGGATTTCTAGTTTGAAATATGAGGCTGAACTCAAATGATAATCTTGAAGGGAGTTGATTCCAATGTCCTCGTCTTCAGCATTTCCAAGGGCAAATCGAGCCCCTGGCAAATTAGACTCACTCAACTTTAAATTGATATTTTTCTTCCGGAAATATGGGGCATTATCATTAATATCTAGGATGAACACTTTTATATGGAAAATATTCAAAGGATTATGTGCCACAACTTCTAACTGTAGGATACAAGTAGGTGATTTTCCACAAATCTTTTCCCGGTCTATTCTGTCATTCACATATAGATCACCATTTTGCTCATTCAGAGCAAAGTATTGCTTTTCTGAAGAGATAGCAAGTTTGCGTTTTGGCAGCTGTCCAACATCTAACCCTAAATCTTTAGCAAGGTTCCCCACAAAGGAATGTTTTTCTGTTTCCTCTGGAAGTGAGTACTGAACCTGCTCAGATACCACCCAGTTGACCAAAGACCAGAATATGAACAGAAAGAGTACTTGCCTCCAGTTGAATTCCTGTATTCCCTTTGTGTAGCTTGCTTCCATCCCTCTTATTGACTTTCTTTTTTGTTTTTTCTTCTTACAGTTATACTTTCCAATTTCACAGTATTTAGCAGTAATATTGGAGAAAATGATCTTAACTAGCTGATCCTGTTGTTTCCGGAATAGCTGTTAGAATAAAGCTTCCTGCTGCATCTGCTTTCTGTCAGTTGAAATGTAACTGCAGGGATACAGAAGAGCGGAGCACTAATCCGAGGCTGCTATTGTCCAACAGTGACACTCGGAGCCTACACTGGGAACTGCATTTCCTGATAAACCTTTAATTCCATGTTGCTTTTTGTGACAAAAAAATGATTCAAAATTATTCAAGCTGTAACTTATTTGATGATTTTCCAGCGGCATTGCAACATCAGCTGCTGAACAATTGATATACATTTAGTTAACTCTCCATAATGATAGTTCTTTGTTTTAATTTTCTGACAAATGTAATTATCTGATGATGAGACTAACTGGGGTTCCTAATTTCTTTCCACTGAAAGAATCTGGGTTTCACCTTCTTAATTCTAGAAGGCTAGAAGATGAGGAAAGCATCAAAATACTCAGGAAGTAAGCAGAGGACTTATGATTCTCAGTAGGCAATAATCTGCACTTGAAAGTCAAGGCCCAGTTAGCCAGTCAGTAGGTGGGATATAGATTATTGTATAGAAATAATCCAACTAGATGACTGCAAACTCATAATTCTTATTAGTAGATCTATAGCTATTATTTAATCTCAACAATAAGTTTCACCCCTTAATTCATGGCTTTATAGCATTTGTGCTCCAGAAACCTTGGTACAATGTGTCGGTTAGAAGGGGTACACACTGAATTTCAGTGTGGGCAAGCACTCATCCTAAACCTATGCTGTTTGAAATAAATCCCCCTGATTTAAATGAAATCACGTGGCATAGTAATTTGCTCTCTGTGCTTCAATCGAGCATTTGCCAACCAAATTCCGAATTACAACAAGGAAAACATCTCCCAATCAAGTTTGCTTTTAAACAAACAAAAAATAAATTGGCAATCTATTTCTTTCAAAAATATAGTTGCTTACTTTTGAGCTAGTACTAGTACAGGAACATTCAGAAATACACTAGGTATCAGTGAGAGGAAGCAGAGCAAATTGGGACATTCCCCTGGCCAGGAAATAATAGCGAGATATGCTGTTATTTATTTATTTAATCAAATTTATACACTGCCCATCTCACTATATAAGTGACTCTAAGCAGCTTACAAGAATTCAATGTAACATCCATTACATGTTGGTTATCCAAGTTCTTATTGATCAATTAATCAAGTGGGAAGTCAGTGAGAGGGAGGAGAATGGAGGCAAAGTGCACATGACAATTCTTACACGGTTCTGCAAAGCAGTGAGTGCTTCAAGCTTTGGAGAGGCTCTTTTCTATTGCCAGTATAACAATGTTACTTAGGTGTTCCTTGTCCATACTACTCCTCAGATAGGTCTTAATTTGATGCACACACAAAAGTAATTGCAACCTGCCTTTGTTGGAAGTATGGTGAGGGCCATAGCACATAAATAGTAGGATTCGCTTATAGACGTATTTATTTATTCCAGTAGATTAAACCCTTGGTTTATTGTGGCAATTTTTATTTCTCTTTCACGTCTACACTTCTCCAAAACATTTGAAAACAGTTTCAGTTCTGTTTCAAATCCATCCATATCATTATTGTAATGTCTTGCAAATGGTCTGAGTTTCTCTGAGTCAAGAAAGTAATGGAATTTTGAACTGAATGCACTGACACTATTTACAAAATGGGCACCATCTATAAATCATATACATTCACTGCTGGTATGATCGCATTTTATATTACATTTACATTAAAATCATGGCTAGTTTCTGGAAACATAATTTCTTCTGTGTTGAGCTCAGTAACAACATAGCTTAGAAATTTGGGAGCTATATAGATGTTCTTTTCTTTAGTTACATGGTTCTCAAACTGCGCACAGTGGTGCCTCAGTGCACCACAGTAAAATCACAGGGCTGACAAGGGATATTTTAATTTTTTGAAGGAAATACTGTTAGATATTTCTATTAGCCTAGGGGTACTGTGAGAAAATTGCAGAGACGTTAAGGATGCCACAAACCGATAAAGTTTAGCAATTGTTGCTTTAGTTGGCATTTTCATGGCCTTTTTTTCTGGAATATTCTTTACAACAGTCACAATTTTCTTGAAATTCTCCTCATGATAGCCAGATCAGTTGGTTTATCAGTCAGAGTTAATAAGGAAGCAAGTTTTAGCCACATTACAATCTCGAATTCTTAGAAACTTAATGAGAGAGCTAAAGATATTTGGTATGGAGCAGTAAAATAGGCCCAGGAAATAATTTCTCACTCTGTTATTAGCTGGGGAATGTGAAAGTCATGCAGTCAGACATCTGAAAGTAATTATTCCTGTTACTAGCTGGACCTAACATTAATCTAAAGTGAGTGAAATTAAGCTATGTATTTTTTATTTTTTTCCTCTGTTCTATCAGTATTCCTAAAAAAATAAAATATGAATTGAAGGGGAAAAGGATGAAATGCTTACAAATATTATGTCTATATTTTTCTGAAAAAGTTTTCATATAAAATATGAAAATGTATTAAGACAATCTAATGCATTTCTAACATAATATTTTCACACCAATGTTCTTTTCTATGTGTAACCATATACATAAATTCCTCAGAAATTTCATATCACCAACATAACAGAAAAATGGTAAACAAACAGATTATTATAAGGAATGCAAAATCAGACTTTTAGAACATTTGAGTATTAAGGTTCATTAGGGAGAGCAGAGTGATAGGAAATCACTGTTGAGATAAATGAGGGCTTATAGGAACACATCATTAATCTAAAATATTTAACTCACCTTGACTAAGATTTGCTCATCATTCTTCAAATGTAAATCCCCACAGGCTAGGATAGGGTCACTCACCCCACAGGTTAGAGGTTGGTTGGTCAGAGTACTTGAACAGTTTTCCTTATGAAAATTGCAGTGGCTTTTTCTAGAATCTCTGGTCAGTGAAATAGTGTGGCAGTAAGACTGAAGAAAGGCTCGGACTCCATCCATCCCCACAAATTGTGACACCGGAACCCCACTAAAATGTACACTTCCTGACTCTAACAGTTTTGAATTCCTCCACCTGTGCAACCTGATGGCCAATAAGACAAGGAGGAATGTGAAGAACAAGCAGGAGACAAACGCCACTGCGATCACCAGGTAAAATGTGAGATCTGACTGAGGACCTACAGGAGCTGAGATGCTGCTCAGATCTGAGAGAATTTCAGGGATGTTGTCAGCCAGAACAACAGTGAGAGTCACTGAGGCAGAGAGAGGCGGTTGGCCATTGTCCTTCACTAAAACCACCAGGATTTGCTTCAGGGCGTCTTTCTCCAGAAACAGCCGAGCGGTCCTGATCTCTCCAGTGTGGAGTCCCAGGGTGAAGAGCCCCGGTTCTGTTGCTCTGATCAGCTGATAGGAGAGCCAGGCGTTCTGGCCAGAATCTGCATCTACTGCCACTACTTTAGTGACCAGGTATCCTGGCTCAGAGGAGCGAGGGGCCAGCTCTATCCCAGTTGAGCCATCAGTGGGAGGGGAGGGGTACAGGATCTCTGGCACATTGTCATTCTGGTCCAAGATGAAGAGAGTCACCGAGACGTTAGAGCTGAGCGGTGGGGATCCTCCATCCTGAGCCTTGACCTGGAACTGAATCTCCCGAATCTCCTCATAATCCAAGGAGCTTAGGGCATAGACGGTCCCTGTCTCAGAATTAATGGAGAGGTAGGAGGAGAGAGGAATGTCCCTCATTTGGCTGTCAACAATGGAGTAAGTTATTCTGGCATTTTCTTCCCAGTCTGGATCACTTGCTTTGAGGGAAAAGGCTGAGGCTCCTTTTGGATTATTTTCTAGAAGGTAGGAGGTATATTTTGATTCTACAAATTGTGGAGGGTTGTCATTTGTGTCGAACACCTGGAGCGAAATAACCACAGATGTAGAGAGTGGTGGTGTCCCGCCATCCACTGCTGTAACAGTGATAGTGTAAGTTGGCAACTGTTCCCTGTCAAGGGCTCTGTCTGTCTCTAAACTGTAGAAACTATCCATTGTTTTCTTGAGCCGAAAAGGAAGGTTGCTGGGGATTGAGCATTCAACCTCTCCGTTATCTCCTGAATCTCTGTCTCGGGCATTTAAAATGGCAATGACAGTTCCAGCTGGAGAGTTCTCAGGCACAGAGTTGATCACAAAGGTTATGGCTAACTCAGGTGCATTATCATTTAAGTCTGTAACCAAAATCACAACCTTTGATCTGTCACTCAGCCCACCCCCATCCATGGCTTGCACTTCGAATTCATATGATGACGATGTTTCAAAATCAAGGCTCCCCACAAGGATAATTTCCCCTGATGTCGAATTTAACAGAAACATTTTTTGATTCTTCTTGGTTAATTCCTCAAAAGAATATTTTATTTCTCCATTGATTCCTTCATCCATATCAATGGCTGTTACTGCAGCTACTGTGGACCCTTTGGGCATGTTCTCCTTGAGATTCACTTCATAGATTGGTTGGCTGAAAACGGGTACATTATCGTTTGCATCTAGAACAATGATGTGAATCTGCACTGTGCTGGACCTGATGGGATCGCCACCATCGACAGCTGTAAGGATCAGATCGTAAACTGACTGCTCTTCCCTGTCCAGTGATTTTTCCAACACCAGTTTAGCATATCTGGCACCAGTTTCACCTCTTTGCATCTCCAGAGAAAAATGGTTACTACCTGTGAGTTGGTAATTTTGTACAGAGTTTATCCCCAGATCTGGGTCTTGAGCTTTTGGTAGAGGAAATTGTTCTTTCAATGCTGATATCTCACTGATTTTCATTGTCCATTCCTTTGAGGGAAATTGAGGAGCATTGTCATTTACATCTGTGATTTCTACTTCTATTCCATAAAGCTTTAGTTTACTTTCAATAAGGATCTGGAATTTTATTATGCATTTTTCTGTCTCTCTGCATATTTCCTCTCTGTCTATTAACTGAGAAATTTCTAAATGGCCACGGTTGACATTCAAAGCAAAATACTGAATTGTACCTGTATTAATGACAATACGAAGTCCATGATCTAAAAGCTGTTTCCCATCTGTTCCTAGGTCCTTCGCAATATTCCCCACAAAAGAACCTTTTGGCATTTCCTCAGGAATGGAATAATGGATCTGCCCAGAAACTGCTTTCCAAACAATCATCATGATAAAGTATTGCAGAACCCTCTGTTCATAATTCCATAGTCTCTTAGTTTTCTTCATTGTTTTGCTACAGTAAAAATAACATCCACTCAGGGTTAAAAGTTCTTTTGATAGTACTTACTGACTGCTGATGTTCCTTTGTGCTCAAGTTCCAGTTGAAAATATATTGTATCCAGGTTCGTAAGCAAAATGTGCTTCTGCTTCACTGCCATCAGCCTGGTCTCAGTATTGGTTTGCTTTAATGTATTGACAAAGCTGGAGTGGCTCATACTTACATTTTTGTTCCTCAGTGGTAAATAGTGACACCCAGAGGCTCAATCCAAAACTACAGAAATATCCTTGGTCGTAGAAATGATATATTTGGTACCATTTGTTAAAAAAAAAAAATCTATCCCATTTTTTATTAAAAAAATAATACAACCAGGACAGTTACAGTTCACAAGAAAACAAACACATTTTAAAAGAAAGAGTAAAGCAGATTAAAAACAGCAACAATCCATACAAGGGAGCCAATGGCTTATCAAATTCAGGAGGAATAATGCGCATGAAAATGGTCCTTATTACATACGAAAGGTATTATTCTTGTAATAAGAAACTATTACAAGATTTCTCCTGCCAGAAGAAAAGAAAAGAAAAAGAAAAAAGAAAACCCACAAGTGCTAAGATAAAGTTTTTGGCCATGGGAAAATCACAAGCTTATATTGCAATGGTAAAAATCAGTCACTTTCCTTGAAGACAGTTCAAAGATCTCAGCTAGTGCAGAATGCTGTGTTGGCTATTTTTTCACGGATATGGTCACAGCTTTATTGCACCTATTCTTGGTGATTTGCACTGGGTGCCTATTGCAAACCTATTTCAAAGTATTGGTGTAGACTCAAGATCAGAGTCTTCCATGAGCTAAGTTCAACGCCTATGACTACATGGATGTGTCTGTCTTGTTTTCTTGGGAACAGTACAGGAGGGGTTTCTTACTACCTTCTTCCAGCAATTCTTCTTGCCAGGCTAGGGTACAGCCCTGGGATTTCCTGTTAGTCTAAAGTCCTAAATAGCCTTTCCTCAAATACGTACTGAAATGAGTTTCTTGATGTGCATTGGCCTGAGATCTATGGTGCTAACAATAACAATAGAAATGACATTATAATAATAATAGCAATGGTAATGTGTCTAGCAAAAACAATCACAGGATGAACTCTGGTATAAAGTGGCCCAGGTGTTCTGGATTTTACAATGTTAAGCCCCTCCCCCCAAAAGTGATAAAATGATTTCATTGGGGTTCTGATTGGGCAAGAAATAGGTATACCCCTTATTTGGAATAATTAAATTTAAATCTCTATAGCAAATGAAACAATAGAAATAAAATGTAACTAATTGGAAATAAGAAAAAAAAGAATCCAAAAAAAATTAAAATCATATTTGGGAAGAATGAGCTTCCTTATCTTTTGCTAATTCCTGAAATCTGTGATTAAGTTTGAAGACAGCCACTTTTATTCACCAAAGTTGGGGGGAAAAAAAGGAAAGGAAAGGGATGTTTCCTTGCCTTAAATCAGCTTCTTTGTTGGTGTTTCCAAACTGCTTGACATGGAATACCTTGTAACAAATCTTTATAACACCAGGACTAGAGCCACTTCTAAAACTTGATTGCCTTCTGATGGTTACAGCCACTTCTCCATTTTATGTATGTACTACAATATTTATACTATTTTGAATCACAGGATTCCAAGCAGTTTATAACAATAAACAAACATAAAAACCCCATAATCCCCCATAACAGAAAGACCCAAGTTAAAATTCAGTTTGAAAGCATCAGGTCACATGTAGAATAAAAGAATTGAATGATTGTTAAAGCCAATTACTGTTAAAGGCTACTGTGATCCCTAACAGCCAGTGATACAAGACTGTTTCTAATAGCATTCCTAAAAGTCAATAATGTGAGGGTTGTCTGAACTTCCAGAGGCAAGTTGCATAATGATGGGACTACCAACCAATCATTATGTAAACCTTTGCAAGCACTGCCTTTCTGCTTCTAATAAACCTATTGACCACTAGGAACAATAGATGTAGAGACACTTAGCAGAAAGGCTTTGAACCTTTATCTTTCCTTGTATAATATATATAAATATAATTTATTTCTTTACTTTTGCTGACCTTTATTTCCTTGACTATTGCTGACTTTTCAAAATATATTTTTATATATTCTTCTCTTATTTATTTTTATATTACAAATTTGGCCACCGTCCATCTGACGAGGAAGTGACTCTGGGCAAGGAATGTATATATTCTGAGCAGCTTACACACCACCATTTAGTTATAATAAAATACACACACTAACTGTAATAACAGCAATTATGAAACAACAATAACAATAAATTTAAAAAGAAAATAAAGTATAGTACCAGGAATATAACTTAATGAACAAACATTCTCCTGCAGGAGGGATTCATTTCATCCTTCAGTCCTCAAATTCTTGCTGAAACAGCTGATACCAGCTCGTTGAGAACCTCCAGATTTTGGGCCAGCTTTGTACAGGGAAGTGCAACCCCATGCAGGATCAAAGATGGAATACTTTTGGAATCATAAGGTTTCTAAACCCAAAGCTACTCTGTCTTGCTAGGTTTAAGCTTGTCTGTTTGTTCTAATCTAGATCCTTAACAGCCTCCAGGCATCAGGACAAACCTCAACTGCATTGTCTGTTGGGCTCAGGGGTGAGATGCATAACTAGTTATCATCAGCATATTGATTATACATGACTATGCCACTGGAAGGCTTTCTCCAGAGGCTTCATATACATGCTAAATAAAAGGGGAGAGAATATTGAGTTCTCACGATGGAGACCCCTAGAGCTTATGGAGGGGGGATACACAACTGATTCCTTCAAGTCTGGTGATACCATCCCTTCAGTCAGGGATGCATTCATAACTACCCTAATCCAGCACCCTGACGCCACCCTGAGGACTTTCAGAAACCAAGAAGGACAGAGATAGGTGAATGGAATTGATGTTGCAAAGAAGCCTGTCCTCTTCCTCAGGACTAACAGGTTCAGACTCTATCCAGGTAACCCTGCAAGATGATGACTCAGTCACCTTTATAGGACTTGCCAGATAGTATCCCTTTCTGAGCAAACCTGAATGGTTTTATCCTCCAGATGCCCAACCAATTCCTCATGACTCAACAACCAGTCTTCTATCATGGACTTCCCTAAAAGGATATGTGATTACTTTAAACAAAGCAGTCAGATGGCAAACTATCAGACAAGAAAGCTCTATGGTTTTCTATAGTGGAAGACAAAATTTGCCAGATGTTCCTATTACCCTTATTTACTGCCACCATGGTGGTCTAACTCTTTACCAAATATGGATAGCTACAATGAACAGATACGCACACTGAAAGAAGCTGCAGTATCTTGAATAACTTCAGACATCTGCACAGGTTCAGTTTGTAAAAAATCAGCTGATTTTGTAAAAATTCAGCTGAGTACCGTCTTGGTTGTCTACAGCTTGGTAGAGGGCAGATTGTAATAATCAATGAAACTGTTGTGTAGTCTTTTTACTCCATAAATTGAACAAAGTCAAGAAGTAATCTTATTTTGGAATATTATCCTTTGGTCTCAAGAGGCACCTGGTCCGCCATCAGTTTGTGCAACTTGTACCTCAGCTGAATAGCAGCAGATGTACTTATTTTTGTCTTGCAGGGCTAATGAAGGTCTGTATCTACCACTACCATGACAAAGACTATTAGAAGGCAAATATATGACATCAGAATTGTCCAACAAATGCATGTGCACTGAGCTGAAATAGATACAACTGAAGGAATTTGAGACAAGCATCCTCAGTTTTTAATGTTTCATTCTGTATGACAACAACAACAAAAGAGCAGCGATTTCCAGTAAAGACTCCAACATTAAAAGAAAGAAAGAATCAATACTCGCAAGGGTAGCAAATTGCAGCAATAACAGGAAGTAGCCTCCACCTCTGAAATGCCAACAGTATCCCAGTGTTTAGGTACCTCCATCTTTTTCAAAAACAGAAAAAACCTATAAACTCATATTTATTACAAAAATTCCTTTGCTTGTCTGTGTTACTAAATGTACAGCTAAGTGTGCCTTTACTAATGCAGCTGGAACTGTTTATGCTTGTCATTTTAGGTTTGCTTGAGGGGAAGTGAGTAGAGGAGAGCACACATAAGTCCCAGTCAATTTCTCATTCCCCAACTCTCAAAGCAACCTGTAAAACAAGGAAGGACCATTTTAAGCCAAGGAGTACATGGGGTTTTTGACAAAGTTGAATTTGACTTAAATTCATATTGGTGGTGGTGATGGTGGTAGTGGTGATTGTTGTGGTTGTTGTTGTTGTTGTTATTATTATTATTATTATTATTATTATTGCCTTTGAGTCAGTATTGGCTCCTGGTGACTGCCTGGACAAGTCCCTGCAGTTTTCCTAGCAAGATTTTTGGAAGTGGTTTGCCACTGCCTGCTTCCTAGGGCTGAGAGAGAGACTCTGGCCCAATGTCACCCAGCTGGCTTTGTGCCCAAGGCAGGACTAGAACTTACAGTTTCCTGGTTTCTAGCCTGATGCCTTAACCTCTACACCAAATTGGCTCTTAATTAAATGTAGTTACATAAGATTGCTCCCCATTTAAAATATTCCTCCTTTTGTTACATTCAATTTGATGGCAGTTTTAGAGCAGCTGCAAGGCTTGACCTGAGGCTTTAGAAGTTGTCTAAGGTCCTGGGGCCAAAGGTTCTGGACATCTCTGGTTTCAGAGATTGTGGAGTATCCAAACCCAGAGTGCTCTGCAATCAAAGACTGGGCTGTTCCATCTGAGTTGCTTTAAGTACTTTGTCTGATTATAAATGTAAGGGGTAGTTAAACTTATTTATGTACTCATTTTATAGTTTACTATTTATAGTTTATTGCTACCCCTGGAAATAGGATGCTGCACTGAATTTTGATCTGACTGTGAAGTATTGGGCTATATTGGATTGCACTGTCAAGAATCTATATTAAAATCAGTTTCAGGGGGTTTTCAGGGTTTTCTTTCATTGCTATAGACAAGCTACAATGGTGAAGCTTCATGACATGGTTAATGTTGACAGATATAAGAAAACAATTAGCTGTCCAACCTTGATATAATTAAGAACATAATGAACTTTTTTGCCTAATTAAACTCTGCATATCTGTCAAGCCCCACATGGCTGGCAAACTCAAGCAAGACCTACCCAGATTTCAGCAAGGCATCTTTAACATATAAACATCATATGTTTACATACAGTTTACATATAAACTGTAAAGTATGTTCCCAGGCAGACTTACAGTAAGTCAGTTAAGGCGGAATCTCCTTTAAACATTTCCTTCCAACATCCCCTCCTCAGGGCTCCACTGCACAGCCATCAAACTACTCTGCCTGGTTCTCCCCACAGTCTCTTACATTATCAAGTGGGGGGTTCTGCAGAGGGGGAATCAAAAGTTAAGAAAGCAACCACAGCCAGGTGATCAAAGTCCTGCCCCTTTTCTGTATGTGTTGGTAGGGCTTCAGTGCCGCAGTCGTAGCCACCAACTTGACTTTTTTTTGACAGCCCTCCTATCAGAGGCCTTTTGGATGACAAGCTAAGACTGTTTCAGGCTTCATTTACTTTCGACTTCCTTCAGGATGCTAGCCACCAACTTTAATTTTGATCTCTCTTGAGCAAATGGGCAGTTACATTCCAGTACCAGTCCTGCCAACGCAACTGTGAGTTCACTTCAGCTCTCAGTGCTCTGCATATGAGCTCAAGGCCAAATAATTCATTGGGTTATGCCTTACCTTTAAATTCTGCACGATTGGGTCAGGCTGATAATAAATGAATGGTTGCCAGCTTTACAGGCACTGGCCCAAATGTTTACTACTTTGAGGAAACAAGGAGGGCAAGTGAATGCCACTTCCTATATGGCAGTTTTTCTCTCTCTGTGGTTGCCTATTTCTGGGCATTGTGTCTCACCTCTGCTAACTAATTAATTCATATAGAGTACTGCCAGCAAATCAGGCCCTGACAAATGAGCCCTGCCCAGAAGAAGCCAAGCTTTGCCAATATGGCTGCCTAGCCTGACCAGTGATGAGAAAGTCTTCCCCAGGAGAGGACAAGCATCCAATTCTCCAGACATCCCCTAAAATGATGTAAGGCAGGGAAATTTGCCAAGGACAAGTCAATGGGCATTCTGCAGTGCAATGACAAGCCTGGGCCACAGAAAACCAAGTGGAAAAGTAGGAACATACTTTTTGAAATGTTTCTGAATGTTTTAAGTTCTAATGGGGCACTTCTTTTGTTAGTTCAGCACAACTTCTCTATTGGCTTTTTGCTGGACAATTTGGAGCCAGCTCTTTGCACTTTCATTATATCTACAGTATATCACTATATCACTATAGATATATCACTATATCTGCCTTGAAAAAGATAGTATGTTTCAACAATTTATTGAAATTTGGATATATCTAGCTGAAACCCTGCAGGGTTCATGTCTTATAAATGGTCTACTATTGTTGCTATTTTACCTCTTTCCTCATTTACCTCAAACCCTGGAGACCTTCTGATGCTTCTCTATTAAATCCTATGGATGGATGGATGGACAGATATAATCAAATCTAAATTCTTGGAACAGCAAAGACTTTAAATCAGTTTGCCCTTTGAATCACAAATTGCAAATATGGATTGAATAATGCCTTCTTTGAATCTTATATCTTCAAGTAAAGTCAAATCTGAGAAGTTTCACATAGGCCTGATACTTAATTTTTGAGAGATCTCTTTTAAAAATGGCAGTGGAGTTTTATTGCTGAACATAATACAACTAAAGTAAACAGCTAATTCTCTGAGAATTATCTGTGTTGTAAAATGAGATATACAGCACAGTCCTGTTCTGTTCAAAGGTTTGTCCTGTTGAGTTCAATGAAACATGATTATATTTAACAAATTGTGTAAGACTGAACTTGCTGAAAACTCAGTCTACCATTTCTCCAAGTTAAAGAATGGAGAATGTGATACTTATAATAATAGAGAAATCAATAACATTTTGTAAAGCAGAGAAAAATTAACATATGTTAAGATAAGTGCACATCAGAACAAAAAAATCAGATTGATTTAAAATAACTGCCTTACCTGAATTACTGTTAGATCATCATTATTCAAATTTAAATCTTCACCCGATACAATTGGATCCTTTGCTTCATAAACTTGTTTAATGCTCAGAGTATCTGAATTATTTGCTGTGGAAATATTAAACTGATTTCTCTTAGAATCTGCAGTCAGAGAAACCTCATGGCAGTAAGAATGAAGAAATGCTCGGACTCCATTGATGCCTACAAATTGTGAGGCAGGTACACCACTGAAATTTATCCTCCCAGACTCCATCTGTGAATTTCTCCATCTATACACTCTAATTGTCAGTAGCACAAGGAGGAAGATAAAGAATAAGCAGGAGACAAAAGCTACTGCAATCACTAAGTAGAAAGTGAGATCTGACTGAGGACCTACAGGAGCTGAGATGCTGCTCAGATCTGAGAGAATTTCAGGGATGTTGTCAGCCAGAACAACAGTGAGAGTCACTGAGGCAGAGAGAGGCGGTTGGCCGTTGTCCTTCACTAAAACCACCAGGATTTGCTTCAGGGCGTCTTTCTCCAGAAACAGCCGAGTGGTCCTGATCTCTCCAGTGTGGGGTCCCACGGTGAAGAGCCCCGGTTCTGTTGCTCTGATCAGCTGATAGGAGAGCCAGGCGTTCTGGCCAGAATCTGCATCTACTGCCACTACTTTAGTGACCAGGTATCCTGGCTCAGAGGAGCGAGGGGCCAGCTCTATCCCAGTTGAGCCATCAGTGGGAGGGGAGGGGTACAGGATCTCTGGCACATTGTCATTCTGGTCCAAGATGAAGAGAGTCACCGAGACATTAGAGCTGAGTGGTGGGGATCCTCCATCCTGAGCCTTGACCTGGAACTGAATCTTCTTAAAATTTTCGTAATCAAATGAGGTTAATGCATAGATAGCCCCTGTCTCAGAATTAATGGAGACATAAGAGGAGAGAAATGATTCAGTTGTCTGGTCTCCAATCATAGAATACCTTATTACTGCATTCCCTTTCCAGTCTGGATCATTTGCTTTTAAGGAACATATCAAAGCACCCATTTGGTTATTTTCTACAACATAGAAAGGATAAACTGATTTCTCAAAGAACGGTGGGTTGTCATTTGTGTCTATGATGTATAGTCCAATTACTGTGGCTGTCGAGAGAGGAGGCATTCCATGGTCAGTAACTGTTACAGTTATATTAAAGGCTGATACCTGTTCTCTGTCAAGGGGGTTATCTGTCATCAAACTATAAAACCAGTCAGAGGACTTCTTTAATTGGAAAGGGAGGTTGTCTGGAATGGAGACTGTGATTTCTCCATTGACTCCAGAATCTCTGTCTCGTACATTTAGAATGGCAATAACAGTTCCTGGTGGTGAACTTTCAAGTATGGAGTTGGTGACAAAAGTAACTGCTAGTTCAGGTGCATTGTCATTCAAATCTGTAATGAAGATAACAACCTTTGATCTATCAGTAAAACCTCCCCCATCTTTGGCCTGTACTTCAAATTCATAGAAGGACAATTCTTCATAATCAAGATACCCAGTGAGTATAATTTCACCCGTTGTGGAATTAAGGTGAAATATGGGAACTTCTAGTTTTGTAGTCTTTTTCAGGGAGTATTTCACCTCTCCATTAAGCCCTTCATCAAGATCAGTGGCATGTACAGTGGCAATAATAGATCCTTTAGGAATATTCTCTTTGACATTCACTTCATAGATATGCTGGCTAAAAACCGGTGCATTGTCATTTGCATCTAAAACAATTACTTTGATTTCTGCAGTGCCAGATTGGATAGGATCACCTCCATCACTAGCTGTAAGGAGTAGATTATAAACAGATTGCTCCTCTCTGTCTAGAAATTTTTCCAGTATCAGTTCAGTATGCCTGAAACCATTTTTTCCTATTTGTGTATCCAGAGAAAAATGGCTACTACCTCTGAGTTGATAGCTCTGTATCGAATTTATTCCCAGATCTGGATCTTGAGCTTCGGTAAGAGGGACCCGGAATCCAGGTGTAGATGCCTCACTGATTTCCAACTCTTGTTCCCATAGAGGGAAATGAGGAGCATTATCATTTATGTCAGTAATTTCCACTTCAATTGCATAAAGCTTTAATTTACTTTCAATAAGAATCTGGAACTTCAATATACACTTCTCTACCTGTCCACATATTTCTTCCCGGTCAATTCTCTCAGATGTTTCTAAATGGCCATTGTTGACATTGAAAGCAAAATACTGGATCATACCTACATTGGGAATAATGCGGAGTCCACTGTCTGAAATCTTCCTTCCATCCATTTCTAGGTCCTTTGCAATATTTCCCACAAAAGAGCCTTTGTGCATCTCCTCAGGAATAGAATAATGAATTTGCCCAGAAACCATCTTGCAAGCAAAAATAATAGCAAGGCATTGCAGGATCTCCCTTTTACAGCTGCAGGTTCTTTGTGTTTCTTCCATTCTTTAGATGCACAATGAAAACACCTATTTCAAAGCCAGATGGAAAATGCACCTCTTCGTTTTTATACTATCAGCTAGCTTGTTCTTTCACTTACTTGGAAAATGTAAAGTATGTAAAGAACAGCAACGCAGGACTGTTTTGAGGTTTGGTTTCTCTTCCTTCCTGGTGAACAGTGACACCCAGAGGCTCAGCTCAGAGTGACAGAAAGCTTATTTTGAATACCAGGTATCATTTGACTACTGCTACTAAAAAAATTGAATAAAAGTCAAATCACGTGTTATCTATTGTAGAAAGAAGCCTTCCAAAACAAAAATGTAGGGAGGAACTTTATGTTAATTTCTATATCTTTCCCCCATATACAGGACCTATCTATTTTTTTCTGTTCAGTCCAACAGAAAGGAAACAGGAAGGGCATTGTGGTTCCTGTATTTGATGGACAGACTGGAATAAATATTTTATGTTTTACCAAGCAATGTTGTCCAGTGGGTTTTCTAAGGAGATTAGAAGGGAAACAAAAATTGGAAGGTGCAGGTGCTTCTTGTTTAATTGATGTTAGCTAAAACAAAGAATCTATGCAAAGGTTTAATATGAATAGATTTGGATACATATTGCATTAAAACTTAGAGGTAATGCTTATGGGTAATCCTGTACCCATAATCTGTCCTCTTCCCCATCAGGCTCCTCACAGTAGGGCACAATCAAAGAAGCAAGAATTACACAGACTTCAGTAAGCTGTTTTAATGCACAGATTATGGGTAAAGTACAGAATTTTGGAACCTGTACCTGTAGCCCCTATTTATTAGGGGGTTCATAAAGGCAGAGTCTTTTTGAATGTTCTGAATTGCTTCTTCCTGAAAGCTGAACTGCACTGCCCTTTTTGGGAGAAACTACTAACAAACTCTTCTCCCCTCTGTGGGTTGTTTATGTCTAGCATTCCTCTCATTCCTTTCTCAGCCTCCTCACAATCCCTCACACCACCCATTTTCTCATTCATTTCTCCTCCTCCTTTCCTCCCAGGATGTTCTTTTTTTCCTTCATGTTCATTTCCTCAATACTAGCCTTCATTTATCTCATGCCTCTAAAGTCATGATTTCCTTTGTTTACTTGCTCATATTTTTGTTTACATATTCACTGTCTTCAGTACCATATCATCAACTTTATTCTGCAGAGGTTAGATCAAAGACATTATAAGCAGCCAAAAAAGCTGATTCAACATTTCCTCTGAGAGGACCAACAAAATCTGTTAAGCTCATTAACAGCAACTCATTGGAGAATGTGACTACAACTGGCAAATTTCTTAGATCGTAGATTCCCTTTTTTACAAGAATCCCACTTTATCAGTTGGAACATTTTTTTTTAATCCCAATCCCTGGTTTGATAGAGAATGTGTAGTTAGAGAATGAAAATAAGTCTCCCCCACCCCAAATACCTTGTCAGGAATCAAGAAAAAAGGTCATGCCTGGAAGGCCCACTGGCACCAATTAGTTAAGCTTCCTGACCTAATTGTACAGCTGGTTTTTATCATTTAATAGCAGATTGTTGACAGGGTTTTTCGGTAATTTCTGAATCACTTTGGGCTAATTTCTGATTTGCTTCATTTGGACAGAACCAAATTGGCTGGAGTTAAAAGTGGGGCAAATCTCTAGAAGGGACCATCTATCCACTGGAACTGTTTCAAAGGAATAACCATTCTAGCAATTTCATTTACTCCTGCATTTTGATGCTTTAGCAGCCTCTGAATCTCCAGTTACTTTGAATGTATTGGAAAAAAAATCCTCTTATGGAGGAGAAGCCAACAATCCCAAAGTTTAGCAAAATAAATGTAGATAATGTACAAGAAATTTAGAAGAGGGAACTACTAGTTCAGTAAATTTTGAAGAGATATATAGTTTGGTGAATTTAATAGAAATATCTCAAGTTAAAATGAAATTACAACCTTCAAAATCTGTTCCATTCTTTATGAATCATTTTCCAGTATTTTGGGTCTTTACAACATTACCATCACATATGAACAAAGTTACCAACCTGTTCATTACCTCTCCAGCATTATTTAGAGAAAGAAGTATTCATTTTGACAATCAAGGCTGGAGTAATATACCAACAATACAGGTAGTCCTCGCTTAACAATGCTAATTGACCACAACTTACAACTTCCTGCCGGCTTCCCCATTGACTTTGCTTGTGGGAGGCTGGCAGGGAAGGTCCCAAATTGCAGTCAAGTGACTGTGAGATTCTGCGATGTCATAATCGTGAGCCAGGTGCCAAGTGCCTGGATCACAATCACATGACTGCAGGGACACTGTGCCGACTGTAAGTACAAGGATCAATCATACCTACCACTCATTCAGTGCTGTTGTAAGTTTGAACAGTCACTGAACGAGTGGTCATTAAATGAGGATCACCTTGAAAACATCTTATAGCAAGTCTCTCTAAGTAAATGTAGTAAAATGTAGAAGTAAATGTAATATTTTTCTTCCACTGAAATTCATGCTGTGGCATATCTTTAACTGTTCAAATTCTGCATCAGTTTTTAATTGATCATAGAGTCTTTAACTTGTTCAGATTCTAAATCATAATAATTTATAAATTATACCTAACAGATGTTCGGTATTATGTATTATAAGATTTTCAAATTCAGTCAAAACCCTCATTGTTTCTCCTCATTTCTGCAATTCTTTTGTTGCAGCTATTTATTTGAAAATACTGAAACCCATCAAGTATAGTAGAGCATTGTGTGGTATGAGACTCAAAGGTTTTTTCTTTGTCTTATTAAAAATAAAGTCTTG
This sequence comes from Python bivittatus, assembly GCF_059951505.1. Taxonomy (NCBI): domain Eukaryota; kingdom Metazoa; phylum Chordata; class Lepidosauria; order Squamata; family Pythonidae; genus Python; species Python bivittatus. Next base: position 9,834,737 of record NW_028277124.1, on the reverse strand, counting down.
CTGCCTAAACAAGTTACTGTCTTTCCACTGAGCGAACTGCAATGTAACTATTGGTTAAAACTGTTATTCTCCCCATTGGCCTGGTCAGTAGTTTATCCACATTAGGCAGCAACTGGTTCTGACAATAATTTGTCATATCAGCCTTTCAAAATGAGAAATACCAATAATCTAGTTGTACCAATAGAAAAGCTGATTTTTTTCAATTAAGCACAGTGACTCGCAATAACACCAATAAGACAAGAGGCCCTCAAACTTTGTAGTGCCATAAATCACTAACATTTCAGATAGGATTGATTTTTTTCATCATCTTGATATCGCAAATTCAAGAATCTGCTCCAAATCTGCTCCAGTTTAACTAAAACTAAATTGAAGTTGAGAAATTCAGGGGTTTTGGAATGTAAGACTGACAGAATGTTTTTTTCAATATAAAGCATGTTTTTTTCAATATAAAGCATGTTTTTTTCAATATAAAGCAAGTTTTACGGCATTTCTTGATAATACAGGATTTAAAAATTTGGTCCTACTCGTTTTGCCAGAGAAGGAAGACATAAAGAGATAAAAGTGTGAGCTCACTCTTGAGCACGGATGGTGAAAGTATGAGCATTAAAAGAATTTTTTCCTTCTTTAGCTCCCCTGTCTCCTTTTTAATATTGATGACACAATATACCTTCAGATAATCAAAGCAATTTTAAAGGCTTTATTAATTAAGAGGCCTCAACTTTAATCCTAAATCCACTGGTACACTTCTGCTTAGAATTAGGTTGTGTAATATAATTTTGGGCCCAAAACATCGGAGAAAATTTCATCCATCAATGACAATTATATACATTGAGCCCCAGTATTTTCAGTACCATTAGAACTAAGGTATACGCTCTTACTTTTTCCCCACCCTGCCAGGACAAGCTCTCTGTCTGTGAAGTCTGGAGCATGCAAAGCCCAGTTCCTGTCAGACGCACTACAGGCTTTCCTTTCTCCTCTGCTTCTTCAGGAGAGAAGGAAAAAATGTGAGGTTTTATCTTAACAGTAAGGTGTGCAGTAGTCTAACAACTGGTTCTCATGAACCAGAGCAAACTGGTTGGGTAACACCCCTGAACTGATGTTTCTAATTCTACAGGAGAGTTTCCAGTCGTCTTGGACAAGAACTGTGGAGAGAAAGTTCTCTGTGTGCCCTCCTGAGGATCCATTTTATTGAAATCTGTACTTCAGCTGTATGAATTCATGTGTTGTAAGGGAGATATAATAGGGATTTCTGCAAGAATGTATCACCCATCTTCTACCTAATGCCCTGGAAGATCAGAATAATGTTATTTACATTAGCTTTCATACAGTTGTTACTGAGAAAGGACAGCACTATAGTGATGTTTTAGAAACCTTTATTTAACAGTTTTTAGGATCACATGTAAGTTCTGTCTGTTCGCAAGAGTGGCACTATTGGCAATATCTTCAAAAGGCAAACCTGACATCCATATATGGGCCAGCATCCCTCTACTGGAGGATTTAATGTGTGCTTTAGAAAACAATAAGCCCATAACAGCTATTAATGAATGGTTGTCAGAATACACTATATTAGATGTTCAAGCATATAAGAAGGCATGTAATAAGGACTTAGAATGTGAGGAAAAGAACATCAGTGAAAGATCATTTTGGTCTGTGATTGTCCTACAATTAGTTCAAGAAAAATATTCTCTTATATGTACTGGACACCCATATGTTTATTTAGAAAGAAAGTGATAAGTTCAGGTAATTATTGCAGATATGATGCTCAAAATAGATCATTGATTCATGTAGTATAGTGGCTCTCTTTCGCACAGAAATCGTTTCACATTTTAAAATGAATATTACTGTGACAACTTCATCCTTATATCCTCTCTCTTCAGGGCCCCAGACTTTTGCTTCTTGTTCAGCAGTCTCTTGTGCCAACCATAAAGACTTAGGACTTGCTCTTTCCTTATGGCAAATTGGTTTCCCTGTCAACTCACAATATAATGCCTCCCTTGCTTGACCTCTCAAATCTTCAACTTCTCTTAGGAGCTAAGGGGTAGTAATTCACTGCCACAATCCTCTTAACCTTTTCCTTAAGCATTGTAGTAAGTTTGCTTGCTACTTCTTGGCAAGGTAGAACAATGTGGGATAGACAGTACCACTACCAGATGAATTTGCAGTTGGCTAACCAACCATATTCAGCATGTGGTCCTTAATTGAACTACACCTAAGTGGAGCAAAGTGTGCAGTGGGGTACCTCAAGGTTCTGTCATGGGTCCAGTGCTCTTCAACATCTTCATAAATGACCTAGATGAGGGGGTTTGAAGGGGCGCTCATCCAATTTGCGGATAACACAAAGCTGGGGGGAATTGCTAACACTTCAAAAGATAGATTCAAGATTCAGAAGGATCTTGACAGACTTGAGCTTTGGGCCCTATCCAACAAGATGCAGTTCAGTGGAGAGAAAAGTAAGGTCCTGCACTTAGGCAGGAAAAACCAGATGCACAGGTACAGGATAGGCAGTGCCTGGCTCAACAGTAATGCCTATGAGAGGGATCTAGATATCCTGGTGGACTGCTGCATTTGACTGCTGTCAGCAGTATGCTGTAGCTGCCAAAAAAGCCAATGCAGTCCTGGGCTGCACCAACAGAGGGATAGTATCAAGATCAAGGGAAGTGATAGTACCACCCTACATCGCACTGGTGAGGCCATATTTGGAATACTGCATCCAGTTCTGGTCCCCACAATATAAAAAAGATGCTGAGTCCCTAGAAAGAGTGCAGAGAAGAGCAACAAAGATGATAAGGGAGGCTGGAGGCTAAATCCTATGAAGAATGGCTAAAGGAATTAGGTATGTTTAGCTTAATGAAGAGAAGACTGAGGGGAGACATGATAGCAGTCTTCCAATACTTGAAGGGCTGCCCCAGGGAAGAGGGCATTGATTTATTCTCCATAGCACCTGAGGGTAGGACAATAAGCATGGGTGGAAGCTTGTCAGAGGGAGATCCAACCTGGAAATAAGGAAAAATTTCCTGACAGTGAGAACTATTAAGCAGTGGAACAGCTTGCCTCCTGGAGTTGTGGGTGCTCCATTGCTGGAGGTTTTCAAGAAAAGATTGAACAACCATATGTCTGAGATGGTATGAGGACTCCTGCCTTGAGCAGGGGGTTGAACCAGAAGACCTCCAAGGTTCCTTCCAACCCTATGATTCTATGATTCTATGCTGCTTTGTTGTTTTCAGAGACACAAACATGTCAGCAAAATTATCTCCATCAACCTTACAGCTACTCACTTAGAGGGAAATTGATTAGAGATCTCCCCCATGACTCTCCTTGAGCTCATCTGACAAATTTCTTCCAGTTTGTCCTGTTTCCTTAATTACTGAATTTACTCTCTAGAAACACACCACCTTTATAATATCTTCTCCTTGCTCACCAGGAAGAAAACATGTCAGCTGCACTGGGCAGTCAATTGCTCTCAGAATATACTCCTTGCCATTCATAGTTATTCAAGACATATTTTCATCCCACGCAGCATACACACAGTGCCTCAGAATACATAGTTTCTCGAGCCACAATCCTCTCTTCTTTGTCTCTTCTTCATGTTGAACTCTGCTGCCAATCTCCTATTAGCATTCCCTGTTCATCCAGTTAGGGTAAAACCCATTTCTTCATACACAAATATTTATTCAGTCCTACATTTGAGTCAGTAGTAATGCTTCAAAACTTCTTCCTACAGTACTTCAACTTGATACAGGCCTCAGTTAAAAAAAAAAAGATGCCAAAGATTACCAGTCTAACAAACCATTACTGTTTTCACTAATGCCATTAAACTGCTGTTATAATTACAAATCTCACTAAGAAAGGAAAGGAAAGGAAAAGTGAACTTACCATATCTTCAGAATCCGTTTTAGAATTTAGGTAACAATCTCCATTGAGCATGACACAAGTATCAGATTTACTGTTGCAAAGGAGATTTTCCACTATTTGGACATTGGGTTGCAGAAAAGTCAGCTCATTTCTCCTGGACTCAGTGGATAAACAGATCTGATAAGAATAAGGCAAAGTCCCATCTTCATAATTTGGAGGAAATATGGCACCCGTCTTTGAATGAGAATCAGGAATGAAGCACTGGAGAAAAGTGGGGTTCCTTGACCTCTGAAGTTTCATAATAATGGCCAAAATCACTGCCACCAGGAACAGAAAGGACACTAAAATCAAAGTCAGAACCAAATAAAACTGGAGGTTGGACTGATCCTCTGAGTTATTAGGTTGGGAATTCATTTCAGGAAGAGCCTCCTGGAAGTTCTCAGCAAAGACCAGGTTCAGGCTAGTGGTGGCTGAGAGAGGTGGCTGTCCATTATCCCTCACCATGATGACCAGCCTCTGCTTCGTAATGTCTCTCTCAAGTAATGCTCGAGCTGTCTGGATCTCTCCCGTGTGGGAGCCGATGGTGAAGAGCGAGGGCTCTGTGGCCTGCAGGAGATGAAAAGAGAGCCAGGCGTTGTGTCCAGAGTCGGCATCCACAGCCACTACTTTTGTCACCAAATAACCCGAATCAGCTGAGCGAGGCACCATCTCAAAGAACGATGAACCCTGAGTTGTTTGTGAAGGGTACAGGATCTGGGGAGTATTATCATTCTGATCCAATACACACACTTTGACTGTGGCGCTGTTATTGAGAGATGGAGAGCCTCCATCCTGGGCTTGCACTTGGATCTGGAACTCTCTGAACTGCTCATAGTCAAACGATCGTTGAGCATAGAGAGTTCCAGTCTCAGAGTTAATGGAAACGTAGGAGGAGAGAGGCAGGTCCTTGACGTTGCTGTTAAGAATGGAGTAGGTGATTTGGGCATTACGATCCAGATCTGGGTCAAAAGCCTTGACTTGGAAAATGGACATTCCGGATGGGTTGTTCTCGGGAATGTAGGCAACATAGGAAGGTTTTTCAAATGCTGGAGGGTTATCATTGATATCTGAAATTGGTACTGGGATGGTTTTATCTGTGGAGAGAGGAGGTGTGCCTCGGTCTGTGGCTGTAATTGTAATGTTATACACTGGTGTTTTTTCTCTGTCAAGAGGGCCATCTACGAGGAGCTTAAAGTAATTATCTGATGATGAGACTATCTGGAAGGGTACAATTTCCCTTAGGTAACAGGTGACTTCTCCGTTAAGTCCAGAATCTCTGTCATGGACTTTGATGAGAGCAATCACTGCTCCAGGTAGAATATCTTCAGGAACAGGGCTGGATACAGATGTAATAATTACTTCTGGAGCATTGTCATTTTCATCAAGAACCTCAATCTCTACATTGCAATGTCCCACCAGTCCACCTCCATCACGTGCCTGTATAATCATCACATAACTTCCTCTGTCTTCAAAATCTATACTTTCCTTAAGTGAAATTGTTCCATCGATGGGATCCAAACTAAATTTCTTTTGATTACTATCTTGGATTTTACTGACTGTATAATGGATTGCAGCATTTGACCCTTCATCAATATCAGTTGCTTTCACCTGAAGCATAGAAGTCCCTCTTGGTGTGTTCTCTTTCAGACTTGCTTTGTAGGTTGCCTGGGAGAAAACTGGTGGATTGTCATTTGTATCAATAACATTAACTTCTATGTTAAGAGTCCCAGTTTTCACCAGATGTCCCCCATCTGAAGCTGTAAGAATCAAGTGGTGCATGCGCTCTTTTTCCCTGTCCAGTGGCTTTTGCAAAATTAATTCTGCATATTTGCCACCATCTTTGGTCTCTTGGATTTCTAGTTTGAAATATGGGGTTGAACTCAAATGGTAGCTTTGAAGGGAGTTGATTCCAATGTCCTCGTCTTCAGCATTTCCAAGGGCAAATCGTGCACCTGGCACATTAGACTCACTCACTTCAAGTTTTATATCTTTTTCTTTGAACTGTGGGGCATTATCGTTAATATCTAAGATGGAAACCTTTATGTGGAAAATATTCAAAGGATTATGTGCCACAACCTCTAGTTTTAGGATACAAGTAGGTGATTTTCCACAAATCTTTTCCCGGTCTATTCTGTCATTTACATAGAGATCACCATTTTGCTCATCCAGAACAAAGTACTGTTTTTCTGAAGAGATAGCAAGTTTGCGTTTTGGCAGCAGCTCAACATCCAGCCCTAAATCTTTTGCAAGGCTCCCCACAAAGGAATGTTTTTCTGTTTCCTCTGGAAGTGAGTACTGAACCTGCTCAGATACCCCCCAGTTGACCAAAGAACACAATAACAGAAAAAGTACTTGCCTCAAATTTGGTTCCTGTATTTTGATTTTGTATTTTGCTTCCATCTTCATCTTTTGTTTCCTCTTTTCTTCCTCTTTTGTTTTCCACATAGAATTCCCCAGTTGTCCCAATATTTTACAGTAAGATCATAGACATATAATCCTTTTTGGAACAGCTTTTAACATAATGCTTTCTGCTGCATCTCCTTGCCGATCAGCTGAAATATTATGGAAATGGATTGCTGCAATACTCATCCATGCAGCTCCCTTGCTGTCCAACAGTGACACTCAGAGTCCATATGAAGAATTTCACTAATTTTACTTTCTCCTCTCCTCTCCTCTCCTCTCCTCTCCTCTCCTCTCCTCTCCTCTCCTCTCCTCTCCTCTCCTCTCCTCTCCTCTCCTCTCCTCTCCTCTCCTCTCCTCTCCCCTCCCCTCCCCTCCCCTCTCTCTCTTCTACATTACTGTTTCCTCATGCTAACTATGGACAATTTTAATTATTCAGATTTTTCTGACTAGTATGGCATTTCTTCACTGATAGTCATATGTATGATTTGTTTTCTACTCCATATAAGCTGACATTCCTCATTTTCAAAATCTTTGTCGCTCTAGACACTTTTGAATATTATTGATATAAATAAGTATGATATAAACCTCTTAAAAGAGCATTTAGGAAATTATGGTTTGTGAAAATGTATTTTGTCTAATGCCTTGTTATAAATGTTGTTAAGAAAGTAAATATACTTCAGTATGAGATCTCTTTAGTTCTTTCTACTGCATCTTCTACTGTGTTGTATAGGTCTGACAATTGTTGATATTTTACCAAGTTTTCAATTTTTTCAGAGAGTCTAAGTTATTAGAATATCTTCTTTACCTTAAGAACTGGTTGTGTTGTATTTAAAGAACTGGTTGTGCTTGTATTATATTGCTTTTTATAAGAACATACCTTACAGCAGAACCAGTAACACAAATTGCCTTCTTTCTCAAAGATTCTGGAATCCACAATAGTTATATCCATTCAGCTGATAAGTCTTTTGAAGGCTGTATGGTAAATGATCTCATAAAATTCCTTTTCTGTTTTTTTGACAATAAAACATAGATTGGAGAGTTTACAAATAAGTTGATTGGGAAAGGTAGTCAAGTATTCCATTCAACCAAGAACTGACAAGGGTTAGAAGTTGAGGGGACCCAGATCCTGGATTAGTAAAAGCCTAAACTTGATTTTCCTGTTTTTTCCCCCCCAAATTGATATAAACTGATGACCCAAGCAGGGTGAACTACTATACAATTTTTGGAATCTAACAAACTGAGCTAAATTTACTCATATTCTAACTATAGAGCCTATAAAGCCTCAAACATTTCTAAACTGCTGTAGCAAAAAACTTCTACTTTTACGTTGATAGTAACTGTACAGTAAATGTTTGTGCAGCCCCCCTGAACACTTGCTTTAAACTTTTTCTTCTAGTCCATGCCAATTTGTCTTCTTAATAAAAATGTTTTCTGATGCTAAATAATTTTCTATCAATTTTGTAGCATTAGTTCTCTTACACATATGAAATTCTATGCTATAAAACTTGTTAATCATTTGATATTTATCCAAAAAAGCTGCCTTTGGTTATCATAACCAAAAGCTCCTACACCTTTCAAAAGACTGGACATGAGTAGTGGTGCCCACTAATATCTGGGCTATCGTGCTATCTCTGCTATTATTAAAGAAGTCTCTAAGTCTGCCTCAATGTCATTTTTCTTTTTTTAATTTAGCTGGTCTGAAACGTGGATGCATTCAGCATGATGTAAACTTGCTTGGGCTTAACTCTGTGACAAATGCCTCTTGAGAGCTCTGCTGTTGGCCACATAACTACTCTATTAAGATTTGACCCTCTATTCTCTCTTTAATTTAACCCAGGGATATTTCAAAAGGAACTGCTAGTTTTGCTGCTACCATCAAACTCTTTCCTGGTTTGAATGTTCTTTTATTTCTTTCCTCTGTTACTTTATATATACAGTATCTGGGAAAACATGATTAGATTGAATGTGGGGAAAATATAGAATGTCATTATGTTAACATTTAAACAAGAAATAAAATGAACCGTTATTAATAATTTAACATGAGTTGCAAAAAGTCTTCTTTAATATTGCAATATATCTATAAGCTGCCAATCCTTGCCTTCCCTGGCGCTAAATATATATTCGTAAACCTGTCACTCTGAGGTTCTCTCAGACCCATCCTTCCACCCCTGCCTCCCAAATCCTTCACTCCTCACCTCTCCCTCCCTCTAGAATATAAAACAGGAGGAAGTGCTCTATATTATCATGCTTTGAATGGCAGTTCTAATATCGTAATCATCACAACCATCAATAACTTTTATGCCAGGCAAATACAATAAGTTTTAAGTAAATTGAATGTATAAGAATATTTTTTCTTTCTTTCATTAAAAATCATCAACTGAGATTGGGGAAAAAAATCCCTATAAAAATGTCACATTCAAATTTTGGACATGTTTCTTGGGATGGTTTCTCAAGTATAAAAACCTGATGTCAGTGTAATTATAAATACTTTGAAATTATTATTTTTTCCTTGACAAATGCCTGATTTCTTACATCAGTTTCACAGGCAAGCTTCTGAAACAGAAAATCTTGTCTTTTGATTACAGAGGATAGACTACAGTTATTCAGGTTGCAGTCACCATATTCATAGATTTATTATTATTATTATTATTATTATTATTATTATTATTATTATTATTATTAATCAGCAGTAGGTTCATAAATGAGCAGAATGGAACCCCTGATTTATGGAGAAGACGTTACCTTCAATGTGGCTTGATCCTGCTCCCCCTAGTGACAAAAAGTGCCAAAACCCCAACCCGGCCCAATGGAAACCAAAACAATTACAGTGTTCTAAGCTCCAGAACTACATATCAAAGGTGGAGCTTCAAGGAGAAGTCTGGAAAGATACTCTGATGAATACCATCTCAAATCATCCCACTCCACGTCAGGTTCAGGGTAGCTGCCTAAACTTAGCATAATGAGAAAAAGGCATTCCAGGGAGCCTCTTGGCAATACAGAAGCATTAAGACTGTTAAGCATCCTACGGTAAAAATGTACATCATTCATTTGGAAATCTTATCTGTTCATTTCCATAGTTAGAATTCAACTAATCAATCATTAGAATTGCATCCTTTTTCATAAACTGGTTGATTGGACAGAATATACAAAATATTTACTTTAGAAGTGTGAAATTAGGTTTTCCTAAAATTCTTGCAGAGAAAGACATAATGTGAGTAATATTCATATAATATTTGGATTCCATTTACAGTAGGATCAGACCTAAAATGCAACAACTTCTGTAGGATTTTTAAAAAAATATTTCTTTAAAAAAATCAGTATGTGAAATGCGTGATTTACCATATTTTAGTCCTTTTATGGCTTTAGGGCTCATTTCTTCTTTCTGTAAATGGTGTGGTCAGTTATATTCTGAAGTGTATACTGTCTGAGACAGTAGCTGTTGTTAAAGTGTAGTTTAGTATCTCTGTATCTTAAACAGAAGCAAGGAACTGAATAAAATAAGAATATTGAAATATGCATCCTCACCTGATAGTTTGTGGTCTCCTCCTTAGTAAGAGTAGAATCACCTTGTATTAACAAAGAATCAGGCTCATCTGGAGCCTTCTGTGGTTTCAGTATACTTGTACAGTTTCCAACTGGAAAAAGAAGCTGATTTTTCTTAGATTCTGAAGTCAATGAAATGTCATGACAATAAGATTGAAGAAATGATTGGACTCCATCAATCCCCAGAAACTGTGTAACAGGAACACCACAGGTAATACTTCCACTGTCACCTAGCTGGGAATGTTTCCGCTTGAAAAGTCTAACTCCCAAGAGCATGAAGAGAAAGGTAAAGAACAAACAGGAGATTGAAGCCACTGCAATTACTAAATAAAATGTGAGATCTGACTCTGAATCTCCAGAAACTGAATTGCTGTTTAGTTCAGTCAATATATTGGGGATGTTGTCAGCCAGAACAACAGTGAGAGTGACTGAGGCAGAAAGAGTCGGTTGGCCATTGTCCTTCACTAAAACCTCCAGGATTTGCTTCAGGGCGTCTTTCTCCAGAAACAGCCGAGTGGTCCTGATCTCTCCAGTGTGGGGTCCCACAGTGAAGAGCCCCGGTTCTGTTGCTCTGATCAGCTGATAGGAGAGCCAGGCGTTCTGGCCAGAATCTGCATCTACTGCCACTACTTTAGTGACCAGGTATCCTGGCTCAGAGGAGCGAGGGGCCAGCTCTATCCCAGTTGAGCCATCAGCAGGAGGGGACGGGTACAGGATCTCTGGCACATTGTCATTCTGGTCCAAGATGAAGAGAGTCACCGAGACGTTAGAGCTGAGCGGTGGGGATCCTCCATCCTGAGCCTTGACCTGGAACTGAATCTCCCGAATCTCCTCATAATCCAAGGAGCTTAGGGCATAGACGGTCCCTGTCTCAGAATTAATGGAGAGGTAGGAGGAGAGAGGAGAGTCTCTCATTTGGCTGTCAACAATGGAGTAAGTTATTCTGGCATTTTCTTCCCAGTCTGGATCACTTGCTTTGAGGGAAAAGGCCGAGGCTCCTTTTGGATTATTTTCTAGAAGGTAGGAGGTATATTTTGATTCTACAAATTGTGGAGAGTTGTCATTTGCATCTAGAATCTGGAGAAAGATTTCAGTGACTGTACTGAGTGGTGGATTTCCATGATCAGTAGCTGTAATGCTGATTTTATAATCTGATATATGTTCCCTGTCAAGATCATTGTATGTCACCAACCTATAGAAGTTAGTAAGAGATTTTTTTAACTGGAATGGGAAGTTATTGGGAACTGAGCATGTGACCTCCCCATTGACTCCAGAGTCTTCATCTTGTACATTAAGGAGGGCAATAACTGTTCCTCTTGGTGAATTCTCAGATAAAGTATTGATGAAAAAGGTTATTGTTACTTCAGGTGCATTGTCATTAAGATCCATTACAATGACCACAATTTTTGACCAATCACTTAATCCCCCTCCATCCTCAGCTTTAACTTCAAATTCATGTAAGGATGATTCTTCATAATCAAGATTCCCCATAATCGTTATTATACCAGATGTTGAATTTAAAGTAAACATTTTGGAATCTTCTTTTGTGATTTTTTTGAATGAATAATTTATCTCTCCATAGAGTCCTTCATCCAGATCAGTAGCTCTTACTGTAACAACTGTGAAGCCTTTAACAGTGTTTTCCTCAATGCTGACTTCATAGATAGGTTGGCTAAAAATTGGTGCATTGTCATTTGCATCCAGAACAATGACTTTGATTATAGCACTTCCAGTCTTCACTGGTTCACCTCCATCACTAGCTGTAAGGATTAAATCATAAATTGATTGCTGTTCCCGATCCAGATGTTTTTTCAGCACAAGCTCACCCTGTCTGGCACCATTTGTTTTTATTTGCACATCCAGAGAAAAATGACTACTACCTGTGAGTTCATATCTCTGTATAGAGTTGATGCCCAGATCTGGATCTTGAGCTTCAGGTAGAGGAAATTGGGATCCAGGAGTAGATAATTCACTGATTTTGATTTCATGTTTCCCAGGTGTGAACTGAGGAACATTATCATTTATATCTGTAATTTCCACTTCAACCCTGTAAATCTCTATTTTGCTCTCAATAATAACCTCAAAACTTAAAACACAGTTCTCTGCGCATCCACAGATTTTTTCTCTGTCTATTCTTTCAGAGGTTTGTAAATAGCCGTTGTTATAATTCAAGGCAAAATATTGAATCATACCTGTCCTGGTAGCAATCCGTAGTCCATATTCTGAAAGATTATTGCCATCTATTCCGAGATCCATTGCAATGTTCCCCACAAAAAAGCCTTTTGGTGTTTCTTCTTTAATAACATAATGAACGTTCCCAGAAATTGCTTTCCAAACAAATATTGTGATAAGGCATTGGAAGATCTTCTTTTTATAACTCTGCAGACTCTGTGTTTCTCCCATTGTCTTTACAATCTGATAAATTCCACATAAAAGTTGCCTTTATAACATTCTGTGCAATGTTAATCTCTCATATATTTTGTCAGTATGTATCAGAGAATTGCAAACTGGGCTGGCTGGAACTCTGAAACTATTTCACTACCAGATAGGTGAGCAGCGACACCCAGAGGCTCTGTAGAAAACTGTAGACAATCTCTGCCATAATATTGCTTCCATAATTGCCAACATAAATATTATTTTCATTATGTGAATGCTGTGCTGAAATCTGCCTTTCAGTTTTTCAAAGATTTTCTTTCCCTGCAAAAGAGCTCTTTTTCTACCTTACTCTTAGGATACTTGAGAATTTCTGTAGAATTTCTCTTGCTGGTAGTTTTTGAATTTACTTTATCTTTGGAGTTGGTGGAAGATGCTGGTATTGTTTCTGTTATATGTCTTTCTGGCTACTACACTTCCACTGTGAAAAATGCCCATAGAAGGAAGTCCTTCATGATTGGTTGCTTGGAGATTTCACTGAAGTGTGGGAAGCCAGGGAGGCTGAGATTCCTAGAGAATTGTTGCACAATGAACATGCAGAGATACCTATCAGGCTATTCTCTTTCAAGGCAAGCAACACTGGGCAGAGTGCAGAACAGGAGAAAGAAATAGACACCAAAGAAATTAAAGGCAGGAGATAAGAAAAGTAAAGGAAAACATAGCCAACTACTTTACACTAGCATCATCCAATGTACCTCTCCACACATTTTTATTCTGGCAAATTAATCTTGCTTCTACTGTGTTCATATGCTGCTTCATATATATCTTTTTTTATTTAAATGTTTCATCTCTTTTTAAAGATCTCCTCAACTCCAATCATGTCATTTTGGGCCTTCCAGTTTCTTTCAACCTATTCACTCTCTTTTCATATATTTGCTTTGCAATTTGATCCTCACTGCATTCAGGTCTCTATATGACCTGAATGCACTTCTTTTGTGCCAGCCAATCACTTTTACAGTATATTCAGTCCATGTTCATTCAGCACCCATTTATTCTTAAACCTATATTTCCTTGTTTTGCCACATAATGTTGTTAAAAAATTCAGCCCATTTTCGACTTAGAAGAGTATCTCTGACATTAAATAAGAATTCTTCTCATTTAGATATGCAAGCAAGACTACTTTAGTCTTCATTATTACATTAAAACTGATGCCATTTATTTATTTCTTTTTATTATCATTGTTAAGCAGAACTATGGACAGGTTAGATGAACTCCAAAAAACTATGCTTTCACTGGTCTTTCTTGCTTCAGTCACTGGTGCCCATTGTTTGACCCTGCCCATTGTCCACAGTGCACATCACTATTCAGAAAGATCCTGATACTAGGTCAGCTGCTCTTCCTCCTGTTTCCTCTCAGGTTTCAAGGGAGCAAATGAACCTGAAATATCAAGGAAGAGCTGAAGAGGAGACTTGAGGGGCTGACGGAAGACCACTCACATAGGCTTCGGGTAGGTATCTGACAATGCCAACCATAATACAAAAATGGCTGCTTATCAAGAGCAAAGAGCAACCCTGAAATAATGCTATAAAATGATCTCTTAATCTTATTCTTTTATATTTTCTTCTTGTCCATTATTGATAGAAATGACTCCCATCCTACATAGAATAGTTGAACAGAATTAAGAATTAAAATATGGAGAAACCACTGCCATAGTAGTAGCTGCTCGGTGGCATATTATTGAAAATATATGGTTGATCCTTTGTATGAAGCAACAATAAGTTGGAATCACACTGGGTCCTGATTGACTTTATAGGCCTAGTCAAATTCAACTTCTTTCTTCACTTAAGACTTCATACATCTTAGAAAATGAACTCACCTGCTCAGAGTACATCTATCTATCAAAACGTTTATCTTCCAGAGTTAATACAGGATGTTAAAGTGAGGATGCATCTGTACAATTTCCAACGAGAAAAATAATTTTATTGTTTTATTGTTTTGGGAACTGGTAGTTAGTGAATCTTCATGGCTGTAAGTGTGAAGAAATGTTTGGAATCCATTAAACCTCATAATTTGTGACACTGGATCTTGATTAAAATATGCAGAATCAAAGAGCTAATAATGAAAGAAGAATAGTAAAAATCAAACTGGACACTGAAACAACTCTCTCTCTCTCTCTCTCTCTCTCTCTCTCTCTCTCTCTCTCTCTCTCTATATATATATATATATATATATATATAAAATGTGAGGTCAGATTGTAGGTCTGGAGGAACTGAAATGTTGAGAGAATTTCAGGGTTGCTGTCAGCCAGAACAATGGTAAGAGTGACTGAGGCAGAGAAAGGCGGTTGGCCGTTGTCCTCCATTAAATTCTCCAGTGTGGAGTCCCAGGGTGAAGAGCCCCAGTTCTGTTGCTCTGAGCAGCTGATAGGAGAGCCAGGCGTTCTGGCCAGAATCTGCATCTACTGCCACTACTTTAGTGACCAGGTATCCTGGCTCAGAGGAGCGAGGGGCCAGCTCTATCCCAGTTGAGCCATCAGCAGGAGGGGATAGGTACAGGATCTCTGGCACATTGTCATTCTGGTCCAAGATGAAGAGAGTCACCGAGACATTAGAGCTGAGTGGTGGGGATCCTCCATCCTGAGCCTTGACCTGGAACTGAATCTCCCAAATCTCCTCATAATCCAAGGAGCTTAGGGCATAGACAGTCCCTGTCTCAGAATTAATGGAGAGGTGGGAAGGAAAGATTTTCTGATGTCAATCTTTGGTATAGTTATCTTGGAATAAGTTCCATTAATTTCAGTTTACTTTTGAGTAAGCTTTCATAGAATTGGGTTCTTTAGTCTCTCTTTCAATTATAGAATTAATTATTGTGTCACTTTCCCTACATTTAGGATCAGATGCCTTTCATTCATAATGAAATAAACTGCATTAATATTTTCTTCAATTCAAGCCTTGAAAAATGCAGTTTTAAAAGTGGGTGGATTATCATTTTCATCTAATATTTCTAATGGGAAGTATGCAGTTGCTGTGAAGGAGGAATCCCTTTGTCACTTGCTAGAATTGTGATATTGTATGCTGATAACTTCTCCCTATCAAGTACATTTACAATTTCCAAGTTGTAATAACTATCAAATTATTTCTTCAGTAGAAATGGAAGCCTTGCTGATATGAAACATGTGATGTCTCCATTCCCACTGTTATTGTTATGAATATCAATAACACCTGTTATACTTCCTGGTGGAGAGTCTTCTGCAATCTTGTTGAAAAGTGTTATTATTGTGATCTTTGGTGCATTGTCATTTGTATCCATGATTATTATTCCTTTGGCCTGAGTAGGCAGTCTGGCCTCATCTTGTCCTTGCACTTCCATTTCCTATAATTTAGATTCTTCAAAGTCCGTGTTGCCAATTACTATTGTTTGCCCTGTAGAAGGCAAATTCTAAGTAGAATATTTAGGAAGCTCTGTCTGAAATGTTTCTTAATGATTAGATTACCTCTAACTTTATTTCTTTATCAGGGACAGTTGCATTCAGTGTTAGCAATTCAGATCCTCTTAGGATATTTTCAACAACAACAACTTGATACAGAATCTTGTTAAAATTTGGAGATATAATTAAATTCACATCTGAAACAATATGGGTGTGCATAATACCAAACCGGATTGATTTTCCTTTATCAGCAACAATTAGAATCAGAAAATTTATGTATTTTCTGTTCTTCTCAATCTAGTAACTTTTCAAGGACAAGGTTTTTTTTGCATATTTGGCTCCAGTATGTACGTCCAGAGAAAACTGTTCACTCTCAATTGATAACTCTGGAGAGAATCAGTCCCCAGATCTGGACCCTGAGCTTCTTCTAAGAGAAACTGTGCCCTGAGATCTGCATTTTCAGCAATTTTTAATTCCAGTTTTTCAGCAGAGAAACTAGGAGGGTTATCATTAATATCTGCTATTTCATTTTAATTATTAAAAAATCATCTTATTCTTGATAAGAATCTTGAATTTTAATATACTTTTATCCATCTGATAGCATATCTGTTCTCTGTCAATTACTTTTTAACAAACAAATGGCCATTTCTCAAATCAAGTACAAAATATTGCTTCATACCTCTGGAAATTATCCTGGCTTCGCCACTTGATAGCTCATTTATTTCCTGTCCAAAATCCTTTGCAATATTTCCAACAAAAAAGTCTCCAGTTCTTCAGGAATTAAATACTGAATTTGTGCAGAAATTCTCTTCCGGGTACTGATCAGCACAAAACAAATCAGAATTTTCTTTTGATGCCTTCTCATTCCAGCCATTTTTCTGCAGACCTTACCAGATTGTTGCACTGCCAAATGTATTGTGTTATTTGGAGATGAGTAATACAAAGTATCCATAAAATACCTAAATTATTATGGTTGCATAACCAGACGTGGTGAACGTGCATCTGAGCTTTGTGTATTCACTGCTGTCTGAGTAGAGAAGGAATATATACTGTAGTTCATAGTATTGTGAGAAAACAGTGACACTCAGAGTTTCAACCAAACATTGCAATGGCATATTAACCCATTGTCGTATTTTTTTTCCAAAAAAAGTTTCTCAAGAAAAGCTAGCTAGATTTATTTAATTACAGTTTAATATATCAAAGGACTGAAATATTATAATGTCATGTATTCTAATTTGCTTTACAGTTTTAATGTCTTCATGGAAGAACTCAAAGTAAATCTGTAAAGAGACATTTTGAAAATGTTTTTTTCCTCACTCAAATTGTGGTCTGGAAGCTGCAGAAAATCCGAGGCTTTCCACGTCTACAGACCCTGCAGCACCAATCCCTGGTCCTGAAATAATTCTACAGCCACTCAGCCCAGGACAGAATTTATCATGGCAATAGCATCAACAGCAAGCCGCGATACTACCAAAATGACATGCACGTGATGATGTCATCACACAATTGCCATGATTATGTACTTGTGCCCTGATATCCGATGCAAGTGTGTTAGTTGTGGTGTTTGTGTGACAATATTATATGCATGTTTTGTCATTCCCCGATCCCCCTGCAGGCCCATGGTAGTTGTTTCTACTGATCACAGAAGAGATTGCTTGTACAGACTCTCTCTTGTTTTTTTGTTCATTGACCCAACATGGTCATTTGGGCTGCCATTTGAATCTTGGCTTGCCATTTGATTACATTCC
Source organism: Python bivittatus (assembly GCF_059951505.1). Classification (NCBI taxonomy): domain Eukaryota; kingdom Metazoa; phylum Chordata; class Lepidosauria; order Squamata; family Pythonidae; genus Python; species Python bivittatus. The sequence continues at coordinate 9,817,352 of NW_028277124.1, read as the reverse complement.
TGTCTGCTCCTACTGTATGTATTAGCAGTACTGCTTTTACTCTTTTGACCTCCTAATTAGGCTGCTCTTTCTGCTGTCTCATTGCTATAATTTCTTGTGTGACATGACTGTGGTGCGTTAGATTTCAGTTTGCTGTTCAAGCTTTTCATAAAAGAAACATGCCTGAGACATTGTGAGTGAAGAAAAGAGGCTCAATTTCATACTGCAGATGGAAAGCTTATCAAATATAATGTTCAGCATCACCATTGTTCATCTTCATGTGTCCACTACTGGTTTGCTAATTTTCATTCTAGAGATACAGTTCTTAGAGCAGAAAACAAATACTGATCCCCTCATGTGAATAAGCACTATCAGTATTATTTATGTGGGAGCATAATCATAGCATAGCACCTGCCTGCTATACTTTAAAAGCAACTGCATCTTTTCCTGGGATTGCGTGACTGTCCTCCATAGCTATGACACAATCTTCTCATATCTGTGTACTTTTAGGTGTTGAGACAGATGCTATGTTTGCATTCCCTGTCTATGCCAAAGTATCTTCTGGAGATCAAGTCCAAAGTGCTGCAGATCCCTAATTAATATATCCATTGATGGATCTGCAAAAGGTGCTCCTGAGGGCATGAGATACATAGGAATAAATGGTCCTGCAGTTAATGGGCTTCAGCTAGATAAGTCTGTGTACTTCAACTAAGTGTCTTGAACTGAGCTTGGAAATCCACTGGCAACCGCTACAACTGTTTCTCATCATAGGGTTAACATGGCATCTGTGAGACGTGCCAATCTCTACCTGCACTGCTGCATTATGAGTCAACTGCAGTTTCTGAACAGTTTTCAAGAGTTATCTCATAAAGAACATATTGCAACCATCCAACTTTGAGGTACTACCAGATGATGGGCTTCTCTCCTCTGATAGATATGGATCTTGTGTATCTTCCATAGCTGATAAAAGGCCCTCTGTGCCACTCTGATGGATAATATGTACCCAGAGAGGAACAAGGATTGTACACCTGTGTAAATATCCTGGATTTTTCTCAGGAACATTTAATGTAATTGACCACAGTACACTTTTGAAACACTTGAAGGAGCTGGGAGTTGCAGGCATTACTTTGTGGTTCAACTCTTACCTCTCTGGGTGCTATTAGAAGATAGTCTTGGGTGACCATTGCTCAGAAGCTTGAGGGAAGCCTGACAAGTTCCCATTTTCTCTCCCATGCTATGCAATGCTTACATGAAGCCACTGAGAAGGATCAATCATAGGTTTGAGTTTATTGTTATTAATAAGCTGATGGTACTCAGCTGCCCTACAAGCTCGGAGTTGGATTTTGCAAGGATCTTTGAGGGTCTCCAGGATATAAAGGATTAGATATGTGAGGATAAGCTGCAGTTGAAGACAAACAAGTAGAGTTGTTGCTGATTACAAATCAGTAATGTCTCATTAAATTAATATCCAGACACACTGCTTTCCCTTTGATTAGATTCAAAATAAAAATTGCAACCTTTCACATGATGAATTTAGTTCACAAAATTCAAGCACTGTGTATATGTCAGTACATTCAGTATCTTACTTCATGGGATGCAGACAACAGTATGTTGGCTTGCAAAATGGTCTTTAAATTAGGCATCCTAAGTTACATAGAACAATGTGCCCCTACCCTCCTGGGCTTCCAGAAGGACTTGAAGAGCTGGCTTTCCCCACAGGTGTTGGAGGAGGAGGAGGTGAAGTGCCAGTGTGGGAGAGTGTTGGCCCAGGAAGCCAGGAATTTTATTTCAGTTGTCTGTTTTTTTGTTTGTATTGTTTTGTGAACTGCCCAGAGTTGTGGTTCACAATATGGATGGCTATATAAGTCTTTTAAATAAATAAATGTGCACATTCTTGGGGTAAAACTGGGTTTGGTTATGCTTGATCAGGGCACACTGACCAAAATGTGCCAAAACTGACCAGTGGTACCCTTAACATTCACAGGGAAAGTTGCATGTGGCACAGCTACAGCTGGTTATCTAGTCTGCACCTTTTCTATCTTACTAAAAAAAAGTATACTAAATTGTTGATTGATGAAAGCCATGGTGGGGTGACCAGGGCATATTGAAAACTGACACTCGGAATGTAAGCTGAGTAAATAATAAAAAACATGAAGTGATGTATGAAATGAAAGAAAAAACTCTATGTATGCTGTGTGTCTCTGAAACAAAGAGAAAAGGGAAGATATAATAGGTTTGAATGAAGGTAGCCTGATGTTGTGGAATGGAGTTGATGAATACAGGGAAGTGAATGAAGATGAATACAGGGAAGTTATTTAAGTATGAATGAGAGGGCTAAAATGTATGTGATGAAGTGTGGATTGGGGTCATACAAGTTGTTGTGGGAATACAATAGGTTGATGTGCTCCAGTGTATGATAATAATGGAAGAAACAGAGATGAGTTGTGGGAAGATATTCTGAATGAGTACAATCCAGGGGAAAGACTGGCATGAATGGTTGAATGGGAATGATTGGGCCCTTTGGAGACTCAAGAATGAATGGGATTGGTGACCACTTGGCAAATAACTCCTTAGAAAAGGATCATTCATTTCAAATAGTGATGTAAACATAATTCTATTCATATATACAGACATCAAAATAAAGGATATAAATTTAAAATCTACAGGTGGGAAAATGCAGGAAGACATTTTAAGACATTCATATATGTAAAAAGGTTGTGGGTAGTGTATGTTCTCTGTTGTGAGAAATGAATGTCAAAAGAAGAAAATGGTTGTGTGTAAAAACTTGTTTTTGCTCACTTTGTTATATGGAAATCAGTGTGTTGGATGTGTCAGGAGAAACACATTTTGAATGTTGAATGCAGTGGGAATGGGGTATGAAAGGGGTGTGTGTGCAAAACAAGCAATGAAGTCAAGAATGTATGTGTGATGAATGAATGTGAACTGAGTACCCAAGTGAGTAATGTATGTTGAGGTGATTTGATCGTATCAAGAGAACAAATGAGAATCAAATTGCAAAACAAATATATGAAGGAGGAGTGAATGGGTTGAGAAGGGAAAGGCTGAGAAAGTCATAGCTGGATGGAGATGATGAGGTCCTGAAAAAGAGGGCAGTGAGAAGTTTAAAGAACAAAAGGGAATGTATAAAATGGTGTATGGACATGGAGAAAGGATGATCTGCAAGGATAAAGAGGCATAGTGAATGAGGTTAACTAGTTCAGCTATACTTCCTTTTCTCTTTCTTATATCATGCCTTTAATTTCTTGGCTTATTATTTTTTCCTTCCTCCTTTTCTGCACTGTGGTTAACATTACCTACCCTGGAAAAGAAAAGTGTGATGGTATGTATATATGTAGATAGATAGATGATTGATAGATAGATAGATGATAGATAGATATAGAGATAGATTTCATACAAAAAGGGAGATTACAGAGAGATCCTGTCATTATACACTGTAGCGGGAGTGGGAAAAACAAGCTTTGCTAACTTCTTTTCAGTATCTTATTTAGATGTGAATTAAACTTCACAGCATTCTAGATTCTTTTCATTTACTACCTTATTCTGTCAGGAGCAAGTACGTGTCTTCTTTCTCCTGCATAATTTAATTGCTGTAAATTCATTGATGTAAAAAGAGGAAATGGACATCAAAGAGAGGATTATTTTTGTCTCATTTAATATGGTTAAAAGTGTATGCAAACATCAGAAGTCATCTTCTGATATTGGATTTAGAATTATACCTGAACTGGGGGGTGGGGGTCCATTAACCAGCAGAGTCACTTTCGGATGGTACTGTTCTTCTTCATGCTCCGATCTGTTTCTTTCCCAGAGCTTATAGGAAAGCCCAAGAATTCCAGTCTGAGTTTGCATCTACCGTGGGCGGTATAGTGACACAGGTGGTTTGTTGCTGCAGGCACTCTACCATTGGGTAGAGTGGTACTCTTCCATGAATGAGAGAAGCACTGTTATTTTCATTAACCTGGGCAAAGAGACCTGGTCTATCATTATCAGCAGCTCAATGAAAAACCACTTTCATATTATTGCCAAGAAAACAACATGGACAATTCTAGGTAGTCACCTGGAACTAGTTTGAGTTAAGGGAGACTATCTTTTCCTATCCATGGACCATAGGAAATATATGCCCTCATTTTCTTGGTTTATAAAGACACACAGAAGCACAGGAAAAACATGTCCATTTATACATATCAGTGAGCTTGCCATCACATCATCCCCTTTAAGTGTTTGACCTTTCCAGGGAGCACAAGTGGTCTGCTTTTTGCCCTCATGTCTAAGTATTAGTTGTTCGAACTCTGGAAATTGCTAGTATCTGATATCATTGCAGGGAACTTCCTTTTGCTAGAAAGGCTGAGAAACCTAAACCTCTGGTATAGACAGTGTTGCTGTGCACTGCCACTTTCCTATGTTCTTTTTTCTTTTGCCACCAAAGAAATGTCATTTTATAGTAACTGAAAGCTACTTCTTTATTGCAAAATAAAAAAAAACATTAATTTTGATTTTTTTTAATCTTCTTTTTTTGGAGGGGGGTATATTGTATGTTGCATATTTTAGGTATGAGGGCTGCCACGTACCAAGAAGGGGGGCAACTGAGACAACAAATAGGACTTTACCCGTGAGTTGGATAGCAGAGAGTTTAGGGAGGGGATTAACAAATTCTCCTTGTAAGAGATATGTGTCATTTTGCTAATCTGAGAGCCTGAGAAGGAAGCAGGAAGAAATACAATCCTTCTACTAATGGAACATCAAAGGAACATCAAAAAACCTGAAAGGATAAAATAAAGATAAATGGATAGAAGTCTGCAATCCTTGATAAGCTCTGTGTGTTCCTGCTTGAGAATACACACTGAATCACAAAATCAGTGAATCACAGGTACCATGTTCTGAATGCTGATTGGTGGGGAGCAATAGTGGAAGAAAGCTATTTTGTTCCTCTCCATGCTATGAGTTTATACTACTGACACCATGATGAAGATGATGATAACGATGATGATAGTTTCAATGTTGGGGTTTGATTTCACCAATTAATTCCATTTAAAGAACTTACAAACTGATTTTATTAATTTCAAGCATACAAATACAATATTAAAATCCAGCTAACAATATGTATGTGGCATTTTTATTTCCCCATTACATAGAGATAACAGTGCATAAAACACAATGGGTGTACTGTACTCCACATCCTTTAAAGCATTAATATATTTTCCTGCTGATTCTAGTTGTCTGCATTGTATCCTTTACTATCTAATCTGCTACATCAATACAATACTACTTGCTACTCTTTTTCATCCACAGATTTAATTTTTTTTACAATTGTGATTTTTGTGATAGTTTGAACACAATACTATTAGTAAAATACAAAATCTACAGACATTTCATTCAACCATGTAAGCACAAAACCAGGAAATCATGTCATAATAAAACATACAGATTTTTTAAAGAGGTCTTTAATGGTAGCATTTCTTTATGGATTTACTACTGAATTACCCTTTTTTTATAGAAAGTACTGTCAATATTGGTGTTAAATCTCATTTAGTTATCATTGGAATAATTCCGACCACCACAAGTAAACAGACCTTAAAGGGCAGCCAATGACTGAGGGGAGCTTCTTTGGTCCTCTTGACCATAACAACACTGAGGGCATAGTGCTTTTTTCAAATTCTGCATAGTTCACTCCACATTTTCCAAAGGAGAACTGATTACCTTGCAGTATATTTCTTAGCATTGTACATTGTGATTGCAGGAAATCAGGAATAATTGTTTATTAGTGAAATTGCGTTCTGTATATAGACATGCACATATAGTGTGTGGGTATTATGAAAGTTACTCTCTCAAACAACTTCAGATAATGATGTAATTGAAAACTTAGATCCACCTAGGAAATGATGTGCACCATCATTGGGAAAACACCACTGAAATCAATGGGAGAATTCTGTTGCAAAGCTCCCATGTTCTCTTTTTTCTTACTAAGCACACTTGATTACTTGTGTTACCAGAACTTTTATGTAGGTACAATTTATTAGTTAAATGAATAAAATGTCCAAGGAATTGGTATAGCTACTTAAAATATTTTATGGAGAGCAGCATAATCTCATAAATCATAAACCAAAGAAGAATCACAACAATAAACATGCAGCCTAGGTCAAAAAAGCAGTAGCCTATTATAAAATTCTACAAAGCAGAAATAACAAAGCAGCTATATATTAGGTAAAATGTATGCGTATAATTCATTTGTATATTATTCCACACAAACTCAGTTGAAATGAATGGGAACAGCCAAGGGCATTCTTGTTGTTTTCAATCTGGCTTGTTTTAAAGAGTTTCCAAAGTTTGTGCCTGATGTTCTTTTATATATTCTTTTCAGGCTAGAGGATTCTTGCATGTATCTTCTGATAAAGACAGAATGATGGGCTGAGTTGGTTTTCATCATTTAGTGATAGGAAAGCCAGTCACTTTGACCAGAGTTCATGTTTGCACCTATTGCTTGATTTACAGTGCAACTTGGGCCTCCAGATCTGGCAGCAGGATCTTCAGACAAAGGAACTTTGGCCTGCAAAAATTATAAAAGGAAGGTTTGTAATTTTTCAATATTGAATTTTATTTGCATAGATAAATACTTTTAGGGTATTAGGTTGCAATATGAAGACATGCTTGCCTAGCATACGGGTTAATGTCTTTGGAAACATAAACTATGTGTGTGAGTGTGTGTGTTTGAGAGAGAGAGAGAGAGAGAGAGAGAGAATGAGAGAAATTTCTAAGTACGTATCAGGTTTCATCAGATGTTAAAATGCCTGATTATGCTACTAAAAACAAATATAGCTAACTTCAAAGTTTACCTGCTGGCACATTTAACTTAAGCCTGATCAGGATTAAATGTGGACTGAGGAAGAAACAAAAGGAGAATTAGGTGTAATGGATGGTACAAGACTAAGCAAACCTATATTCTAGAACGTGACAAAGAAAAATCCCAGAGCAATGAGAAGCAACTGGGCAGCACTGGGATGGGTCCCTCTGTTCTGTTCTGATTTAGTATTCATGTTAGTAGAACAGTTAAAAAAAAAAAACCTCCATGTTTTGAAGGATCTTTGTTTCATAGATTTGTAGGAAAAGATCTGCAATGTTAATTGGCAAGTTTTACTAATGTATGAAGAGTATAAGTAAGTGAAATAGCAAGGAAGTGGAGGGAAAAGACTGTACAGGAAGCGGGGAGGCAAAGCATACATGGCACTTTGTCAATAAAAGAAAGACCAGTTAAGCATAATGGATGGAAGGAGAAGTTATTCAAGCAGTCAGTTGGAATGTGAGGGAGCCCAGCGGTGTACAGTAGGTGAGTGAAACAAAGACCACCTGCATTGGGGGAGAGAGACTGGTGAGTGTTTGGGAGAGGCCAAACATTTGGTGGATGCAGAAGCAGAATGTGGGAGGGAGAGTCCATGCACAGGCTGTGGGTGGGAGAGCATAAAAACATGTGAAGGGGGAGTGAGAAAGGCCTGTGTTTTCATTAAAATAACAGAAGAGAGTCAATAAACAACTCAGATCAAAATGAATACAGCAGCTGATATCACTTTCCCATGATCAGATCACTAAAATCCTGTACAGTACTTCGGCTGAGCAAACATTTGGCCACCTAGAGTAACTCCTGTGATTGAGGTAGCATCAAGTTGATAATAAATACATAATGGCTAGATATGATTCAGCCAGATGGACTTCCCTAGGCACCAAAATGGTGAGGCTTATTCTTCAACTCTATCCCTTTCTGAAGATGTTAAATCTGGCCATGTTGGCACATTTCTTAAGTTACTAGGCCTGCGTGAAACAACTCCATTCCACCAAACATAGCCTTGATTTCAGTGCTTGTGAGTCGATCCAATTTGAAGCAGTGCCCTGAGTCCTAAAATCAAGCCACCCATCTGTCTCAGTGCTGCAAACTAAACCATAGACCCAATATACAGCTAATGTCCAGAAGACCCTTTTATGGTCAATATTGATTAGAGTCTGCTCTAATCCAATACTTGGAAAGGAAATACTACTTTGATTTGGCACTTTGCTTCAGAAGAGTTCACTAAATCATCATGCCCCTATAAGCAATGCACAGCCATACTAGTTACATCCTTTTTGCACTATTATAAGGCAGTTCACATGAATATCATCAACTTATTGCATGTAGTCAAATATATGGAATAAAAAACATGCATTAGAAAACAAGAAGTAAAACAGCATGATACTTACTTTATGTATCATATAAAAAACCAAAATATACTCTATGATAAAACTATCAGTAAAGCAGAGCTTATTTTTACTTTTTGCTCTTTAAATTGCAGCTATCTTGCACAAACATAGAGCATATAACTTTCCTGTAGGATCTTGCCGTCATACAAATATCTATTGTGTTTATTGTAAGCAATGTATACCATTCAAAAACAAATGAAAAGTCATATTGATTCTAGATATAGGCTTATGTACATAGCATATATATTATACATACAATTTGTATATTTTTATGTACATATAAAAGTGTTATAAATTTAGCGTTTGGCAAATCTGTGCTCAGCCCGCTATCTCTAACAGTCTGTATTTTTAGCTAATACTTGCATTTTTAAATAATGACAATAAATAAATTAACATGAGGAAAAACAGAAGAGGAGAAGATGATGGAATCATAGTGGAAAGAAGATAAATAGAATAAAAATATGTGAAAGTGAAAGCAGCAGCTAAAACATTTTTAAAAATGGACTTTTTACAATTTAGCAAAAACAAGGAATGTAGACAAGCTGCATCAATAAAACTGTTTTCTCACCTGTTTCGTTGCTGCAATATCTACAAACTGCTCAGGTTTATCTTGGGCGCCAGAAGAAGTCCTACAGTTCCCAGGGACATGAACATCTCCCACCGAAAACACAGGAATGAGGGGCCTGAGAAATCGGAACTCACTACTTAAGGATCCACCAGTCAAACAAACATCATAACGGTAAGTCCTGGAAAGTGACCCATTCTGTGAATCAGCACAGTTCTCTGGGGTATCAACATTGGCATCTGGGAAGTGAGGAGGCGCAGCAGTAAAATTCCTTTGGGGATCCTTCTTGAGGACTTGGATCACAATAAACACAACAATACACACCAGGAACACAGAGGAGACTGCAGCCAAGCAGATCACCAAATACTTGGTCAACGTTTTATCATCTTCTGGTTCTTGCACACTGACATCCACCCTCCTCAGGAAGGGATCCGAAAAGCCATCCACAAGAAGAACATTAAGCAATGCCGTGCTGGTCTGAGGAGGAAGACCGTTGTCTCTGACTAGTACCACGAGCCTCTGTTTGTTTGCGTCTCGCTCATTCAGGGCTCTCCTGGTTTTCACTTTTCCATTCTGCGCTCCTATGCTGAAAAGTCCAGGGTCCGTGGCCTTCAGCAATTCATAGGAAAGCCAAGAGTTTTGACCAGAATCTCCATCCACTGCAACCACCTTGGTGACCAGATAGCCGGCCTCTGCCGACTTGGGAACCAGCTCATTACATGGGGATGTGCTGTTCTGGAGGGGATACAGGAAGAAGGGAGCGTTGTCATTTTCATCTATGATGACGATTCGGACAACCACCTCTGAGCTCAAGGAAGGAGAACCACCATCGGTTGCCCTCACAGTAACTCTGAACTCTCTTATCTGCTCATAGTCCAGGGATCGGAGGGCATGCACATTTCCAGTTTCAGAATTGACTGAGATGGAAGAGGGCACAAGGCCATCACCACCCTTCCCAGGCAAAAGTGAGTAAGTCACTTTAGCATTCAGCTTTGTGTCCAGATCCACAGCGTGGACGGAGCCGATCAGCAAGCCTGGAATATTATTCTCACGGATCTGCATGTCATATAAAGACTTTTCAAAAAGCGGAGGGTTGTCATTGACGTCGGAGATCTGAACATTAATCAGTCTTGTTGAAGTGAGCCTAGGAGAGCCCCAGTCAATGGCTGTGATGGTGATGTTGTACTCAGCGAGGGTCTCTCTGTCTAGGGGACTTTGCAGCACAAGCTGATAAAAGTTATTTGTGGTGGCTTTCAACACAAAAGGGAGGTTCATCTCCACGGAGCAGACTGTTCTGCTGTTGTCTCCAGAGTCTTGATCTCTTACACTGAAGAGGGCCACCATTGTGTCTGGGGGAGAATCCTCCTTTAAGATGCTGGTCAGAGATATGAGGGACACTTCTGGGGCGTTGTCATTCACGTCTTCAATCTCTATCAGTATTTTGCAGTGACCTGAAAGGCCCCCTCCATCTGTTGCTTTGATGTTTATGCTGTAACTCTTTTCTTTTTCATAATCCATCTGTCCGCAAACAGTGATTTCTCCAGTCCTTTCATTTAAAAAGAACAAATTACTTATTCTTTCTGGGACCCGATGGAATGAATAGAGGATCTGTGCATTTGAACCAAAATCAAGATCTGAGGCTTCCACCTTAATCACCAGAGTGCCCTTAGGAATGTTTTCCTTTATTCTTACCTTATATTCAGACTTACTAAACAGAGGAAAGTTATCATTATTATCCAGAACATTAATATTAATTTGAACTGTGCCTGTTTTCTTGGGCACTCCTCCATCAATAGCAGTTAGAATCAATTCAAGGTGTGGCATCATCTCCCTATCTAGTGATTTCTCCAGAACAAGATCTACATAGTGGCTTCCATCTTTGTTCCTTTGCACATCAAGCCTAAAATGGTCATTGGGACTGAGGGTATAGTTTTGGATGCTATTTTCTTCCAGGTCCTCATCGTGAGCTGATTCCAAGGGAAATGTTGTACTTTCAGGAACGTTCTCAGGGATGTCCACCACCACTTCCTTTTTACAAAACGTGGGGGCATTGTCATTCACATCTTCTATTTTGATTTCAATATTAAAGATGTCTAAGGGGTTTTCCAACACAATTTGAGATAGAAGTAAACAAGGGTCATTCTGGCCACATAAAGCTTCTCTGTCTAGTTTATCATTAATCAACAGATTCCCAGTATGAATATCAAGGTGAAAATATTCCTGAGTGCCATCAGAAACTAAATGTGCTTTGCGTGTTGAGAGCTCCCCTGTTTTCAGCTTCAAATCCTTAAGCACATTAGCCACCAGAAAACCCTTTTTCTTTTCTTCAGGGACAGAAAAGTGGATTGAGGTACACATTACTCTAAAGAATGAGAAAAAGAGAAGGAAATACAGACCTTGTCTTTTCCAAAAGCAATTTTCCATGATTTCAGTCTCTTCCTGGTAAGATCAAATTGTGCCCAAAATTCAGTTTCTCTGACTTCCTTCCTTTATCATTTAATTTTGCAAATCATTTTTAATTCTTCCTTATTCACTGTTTCGCCATCTTATAATCTGTATGTTTCACTGCAAAAGGATTGAATTCTTTTCTTGTTCAATTTTGTTAATAGCTTTCTTGTCCTTCTTGTCTTCAGAACAGAACTAAATTTCTTTGTTAATACCGCCACCATGTGGTTCAAGCACAGGAAAACATATATTCATGGTTTGGTCAAAGAATGAGGCAGACAAGATTAAGTCATAATTATCCTTCCACTATGAAAAGTATCCAGGTATAAGAAAGTTATTTTCCTAATTAGGTTAATAATGAGAAAAAGAGAGAGAGAACCTGCACAATCCTTTTTATGTGTTATTGATCTAGTCTAGTTTTTTCATGGAGAACTTTGGAATTCCTTGCATTACCACCCTTTCAGAATTAGTTGCTTACATTACATTTATTGGGGACCCAGAGAAGATTTGTAATATCCAGGAACTACCTCAGTATGTGGCTGTCTTGTCCCCCAATCTTTTCATGCTGGAAAAGTGCATTTCTTTCTCTTACATTCTCTGCATTATTCAAACATTTGGTCATTTCCTAACACAGTTTTAATTATTTTAGAGGATGTTCTTTATTGTAACGTTCCTCCTTTTTTCATCCCCTGCATGTCTTCACCGTGTAGATCCTAACAAGCATTTAAGCATTTAATTGCTTGTGCTCCTCAGATGAGCATTGAATGTGGGACATATTGCAAAAGCCACCATATTTATAATCCATATATTGATCACTCATTTAAACAATCTTTGTTTCACTTCATTTCTTCTTCCCACTTGTTGAAATTTCCTCAGACATTCATTCAGCCATCTACCAAATTCCAAAAATTTTATGACCTATTTTCTCTCAGGGGAATGGAAGATTTTTTTCAGATTTAGGGGCTGCTCATGTTTGGATGCAATGTGAGGAACTGGCAGATATTACCAAGACAAAAACTAAGTAGATAGTAGTATTATAGTTCATGAACTGGCCAGCAATCATCCCAGCGTCTCCCACCAACTGAACTATACATTTTAAAAAATGTATATTAATACGATAGCATGAATACCTGGATACCTGAACTGACTCAATGGAAAATTATAGTGAGGTACCTCAATATACATATTTCACTATTTTTGATTAATTCAAACTATATAGATTTATAACTTAATTAAATTAATAAATTATTCTCACCTGTGATATATGCTCTCTTTCCTCAAACTGATTAGGAAGATCACGGAAATCATTTCTAATCTGTGGTTCAGCAGTGTTTTTGGCTGCTCCATAGTAAAAACAGGAAAGAGAGGCCTAAGGACTTGAACTCACTGCTCAGAGACCCATCAGCTAAGCACACCTCATAGCTGTACGCTTGGGAAGGTGTCCCAGCATTAGGATCCACACCGTTCTCTTGCAAATTTGGACCCACAGGGAAATTAGATGCAGAGTTAGAATTTCCTATGAACTTCCTTCACTTTTGAAACTTGGTTGCAATAAACACCATGACAGAAAGCAGAAAAATGGATGAGATGGTGACCAAGCAGATAATTAAATACATTGTTAGGGTGTGATCTCCCTCCTGCGGGACTTCACCCTTAGGATTATCCATGATTTTTATATAAGGATCAGAGAAGCTGTCCACTAGAAGAATTCTTAGTGTGGCAGAGGCAGATGGAGGAGGATGACCATTATCTCTAACTACCACAGTAAGTGTGTGTTTGAAACTATCTTGGTTGTTCACTGGCCTCATGATTTTGACTTCCCCATTCTGAGCCCCTACAGTGAAGAGACTCGGATCGGTGGCCTTCAGCAATTGATAGGAAAGCCAAGAATTCTGCCCTGAATCTCTGTCCATTGCCACCACTTTGGTGACCAGGTAGCCTGTCTCTGCTCCCCTGGGAACAAGATCATTTGATGGAGAAGTGCTGTTCTGAAGTGGGCAGAGGATGAAGGGGGCGTTGTCATTTTCATCTGTGATGTGAACTCGGACTATCGTTTCTGAGCTCAGTGCAGGAGAGCCCCTGTCTACAGCCCTCACCATCACCTGAAAATCTTGAATGTCCTCATAATCTATAGATCGAATGGCATACAGGTTCCCAGTTTCAGAGTTGATGGAAACATAAGATGATACAGGACCATCTCTGACCTTCCCAGGCAAGAGTGAATAGGTCACTTTGGCATTTTGTTCTGTGTCCACATACACAGCATGGACTGATCCAATGAGCAGACCTGGAATGTTGTTTTCTCGTAAGTGCAAATCATGGAAAGATCTTTCAAACATTGGAGGGTTATCGTTGACATCTGACATTTGAATGTTAATAACTGTCATTGAAGTGAGTCTGGGAGAACCTTGGTGAGTGGCTGTGATAGTGATGTTATATTCTGACATTTGTTCTCTGTCCAATGGCTGTTGAGTCACAAGCTGGTAATAATTGTTTTCAGTCAGTTTTAGTATAAAGGGTAGATTTGCATCAGTGTTGCAGGCAGTTCTGCCATGGTCTCCAGTCTTGATCTCTGACACCAAAGAGGGCCACCAGTGTTTCTGGGGAAGAATTTCAATAACTATCTGTGCTGTACCAGTTCTCCTTGGTATTCCTCCATCCACAGCTTCCAGAATGAGGATAAACTGAGGAATCACCTCACGGTCTAATGGTCCAAAATGGTCCAAAAGCAGTTCTGCATATTTGCTGCCATCATTTTGACTTTGACCAGCTTAAAATGTCCATTTGTGCTAAGTATGTAGTTCTGGATAGCATTTTTTCCTTTGTCTAAATCTTGGGCTGTGTCCAAAGGAAAATGCGTATTTACAGGAGTCTGTTCAGGTTAGAGAATCTAGGGGAATTATCATTCACATCTTCTATCTGAACTTCCATTGTGAACACTTGCAAAGGATTTTCCAGCACAATTTCAGAGAACAGAATGCAAGGATCATTCTGATCAAATAAAATTTCTTGGTCAATTGAGGATCCAGCTGAAAATCCTGCCTGGAACTTTTAGAAATCAACTGTGCTTTGTGAGCAGAGAGAACATCTACTTTCAATTCTTTTAACACATTTGCTACTGTAGACCCAGCTTTCTTCTCCTCAGGCACTGAATAGCGGAATGGGTCACACAATGTACCAGAGTTACGCAGAGAAATAAAGAACAAGACCACTTGCCCGCTAGGATGATATATTTCCATTTTTCTCAGCTTCTTCAGGGAAGTTAATAAATTCAGTATAATTCTTTGTAAAGCAGCTTGTAGAATTTCCTTTATATTTGTGATCAATATCCAATGGAAGTTATTTTCTGATGCTGGTGTATTTTCTTCTGAAATTTCTCAAGATCTAGTTAGAGCTGTTGCCTTTTGCTCTGAGATTCCTTTGTCTAAAGGCTAGATCATTCTGTAGGTAAAGTAATTTTTATTTTTATTGTTTGTGCAATACCATCATCTTGTGTTTAAAGTAAAATGTATCTTGAATTTATGAAACTCCTTTGAATAGGAAATTGAATGTTTATTTTCAAAAGAACAAAATTTTACCTTCTGCATACAATTTTGGTGTCATCTGTCATATCAGGACAATATATAAACAGCTTTCAATCTAGAGAAAAAGGATTCCTCCTGAAATATAAGAACTATAACTTTTGGTATGATTGTGGTATGAAAGTGTGTACAGGAACATGGTATAAAGTAAGTACAAGGTTCCAGAAGGATTTCACTTGTGTCTTATATTTTTACTTTAACTATTTGTTTATATAAGAGGCAAGATAATGTAATTCTTTCTTTATCTGATGAGTTCATAATGATCAAGTAGTTCATGTCTGAAAACGATCTTAATGTCCATCTCTATTTATACTAAACATTTCATAATTCCTTTCACAGAAATTAAGCACCCAGGAATCTATATTACTGACTTAATAAAGTCTCAGTTTGCAGGAACTACCACTGTGTTTCTTTCTCTCTCTTTTCTCTTATTACTTTGCAAGTTTACCTGTCTTACGATTTTTGGGGGGATTTTTTTTTTTTTTGCACCTTAGTGTCAAGTATCATGTATACATAAAAGAAGAACTGGAATGAAGAACTGACCAACTTAGAAGTGGGATGAAGTTAATGTTCTTGTATTCGGTATCTTAAAATTCAGATATTTTCACTGTGCCTTTGAAGATGAGTTGTAGGCAGACAGTAAGCTGTATCATCCATTAAAGAATTCCAGAATGATACATTTAAATTTCCAAAGGTGTAACTATAATAATCTATGCAGCAAAAATCTGAGGAATAGCATTTTAAGGATGAACAGATGTAATTTTGTATACACTTTCATGGTTTAGAGTTGAGCTGCATGGAGCACAGATTTTGGTAGTATGTTGTTGGTGGTGGTGGTAATAATAATAATAATAATAATAATAATAATAATAATAATACCCTTCAATTTTAGGTGACCTTAGAAGGTAGATCCAGTTTCTAGTCATGCTTCAAATATCCAGGAACTTGAAATAAATATATAAAATTTCATTCAATCTTCTGCCCTATGATGACTTTACATGTCAGAAGTTACATAGGCAAATCTGCTTTGGTCTTTCAGATCAACTTTGCTCTGTGATATTGAATATTTAAGTAGATATTGAATAGATGGAACTTTCCCGATCACTGGATAGAGATATTTCTGAAAAATATATGGCTGATGCAACTTTTCAACATATCATTCTTCCATCTCCCACACCTATCCCCAAATCCAGCTACTACTGTGTTTGTATGGGCAGAAATTAAACAAGTCAAAAGTTCTTCCACAATAATTTCCTAGATATCTTCCTATGTCATATATTTATAAGTACAAAATAGATACCTATATATTTCCTACACCATATACCTGTAAGTACAAAAATCTGGGGATGTTCTATATTTAGTTCCTGATGGGGTTGCGCTGGCTCTGGTTGAACAGAACCAGTGTACAATTTGGGGTCTTCCTGGACTGATGGCTCCTATTCAAGGTACAGGTGGCAGCTGTGGCCAGGAAGGCTTTTGTACAGCTTTGGGTTGTGTTCCAATTGCGACTGTTCCTGGACCGAGAGACTCTGCTCATAGTCACTTGTGTCTTAGTCACTTCCCAAACGGACTACTACAATACACTTTACACAGGGCTGCCCTTGAAGAACATCTGAAAACTGCAACTGGTTCAAAATACAGTGATGTGGGAAGGTATGTGTGCTCCTTGATCAGTGCAAATTAGACCTCTGCTCTGCAGGCTAAACGGGTTGCCCAGTGTGCTTCTGGATTCAGTTCAAGGTGCTGGTAGTCACCTATCAAGCCCATCATGGCATGGGGCCAGATTATTTGAGGGACTACCTCTCCCCATCCCATCATATAAGGCAGGAGAGGTATGCTACAGGTTCTATCTATTAGAGAGTGCCAATTGGTGGGACCCAAGAAGAGACTCTTTTCTGCCATGTCACCTGCTCTTTGGAACATCACCCCTATGGAGATTAGATTAGCCCCAAACCTGCTGACCTTTTGTAAGGCCTTAAAGACTTGGCTATGTCATTGGTCTGGGGGGTCAGAACATATGGCAGAACCTGTGAAATGGTTAAGTTGATGGTTATTTGCAATTTTATATAGGCTGCTGATTATGTACTTATTGTTATATTGTGTTTTTTAACTGTTAGTAGTTACTCAAAGTCATGATGAGATAGGCAGCCATATAAATTTAAATAAGTAAATAAATGGTCTACAGCATAATCTCCAATCTTTTCCTTTATGCAGACCAATACTTTATCATTGACAGCTTTTAAGGAGCACCATATAAGCACCAGAGGTTGGCAGTATGATACCTATAAGAATAATGACACACATGGACATCCAGTTGAGATAAGGTTCTGTGGCAGACTAGGCGTCTCCAAAGGAGCAGAGATGGTGTTGTGGCAGTGATCGGCAGCCAGCAGTGAATTCCATCCGGCTGAGTCTCTCCAGATAAAAGAGAGACCAAGAGATCGCCCACCTGCATCCTGGAGAGCTGCTCCTCATGAGGAGATTGCAGGAATCAAAGATTCTTGCAGCCTTCTTGTGAGTAGAGCAGCTGGGGGACGAGGGGGAGACATCATACTCGTAACCACAATGCAGCATTTTTAAGGGTATTAGGTTCTCTCAAAGCCTCACTTTTTAAAATGCTTTCAGATGTAATCAATTTACAAGTTAAAGAGAGATCTTTGAACCAGTGGGAGAAAGAAAACAGCCCCTCGGTGAGTCAGCCTTCCCTCCAGATTACAGAAAAGAAAAAAAAAGAGGAAAATAGCATATTTAAAGACTTTAAATTAACATCAAAAAGCTTACTAAAATTTTGATTTAAGAAAGTTATAAATGGATAAAGGGGACAGTATAAATTGGAAAGATTAATATTTTGTCAAAAGTGATTTTGATATTATTTAGAACGAACTAGATAAGAAGACCAGACCTTCATGGGAATGTTTAACATCAAAGGGAAAAGACAACTGGTAGAATCTACAAAACAAAGAGATAACTGTAATATGAGACAGACTGTGTGACCAAAATTATGGAAAGCCAGATTGGACCAAAGCCTTAAGGACACAGAAAAGGCAAAAGAGAAAAAAGAAAGAAAGGGAGGGTCACCTTTTACCTTCACCTTTGATTGTAATTGATTCACTTTTGCTTTTGGACTACAAATAAAAGAATGGCAACCACCAGAAAAGCAGCAAAGCTTGGCGAAGGGAGGAGAGGGTCATTAGAGCAACGGACTGAAAACAGGATTACTCCAGAAATATTACAAAAAATGTTTGAAGAGGTGGGGAAGAAATCTGTTAAAAGTGATTTGGCTGCATTTGAAGGGAGAATGGAAGAAAAAACAGAAAGGTGAAAGAGGCAATGAAAGAAGAACTTTAAAAAAAATTGAAGAATCTGTAGGACAACTGATTGGAGAAGTAAAGCAAATGAATGATAAATAGGAAATTTTAAAAAGACAGAAGTAATAAACAGAGAGATGAAAAAGGACTTAGACAATCTGATGCTATTGGAATTAGAGAAACAGAATTCTGCTTGGGATTTAGAATGGTTCCAGAAAAGGTTATTCAATCTTTAACAACATTTTTGGAATGGGATAAAGATGACATGGAGGCAGAGATTGACAAAGTATATAGGACTAATATGCAATTTGCAAAATTAAGAAATGTATCAAGGGATATTCTTGTGTACTTTGTCAGGAAGAAGACAAGAAGCAAAGTTTTGCAGCAGCATTTTATTACCAGATTGAAGATTAACAATGCAGATATAATTGTACTTAAAGAAATCCCAGTCAGAATACTGCATAAGAGAAAAGAATACTTCTTTTTGACAGACAAGCTCAAACAGAAAAAGATACCATTTCAATGGGATAAATTAGAAGGAGTGATTTTTACTTTCAAACAGCAGAGGTTCCACCTGAATTCAGTGCAAAAGGGAAGGGATTTTTAGAAAAAAAGAAATAAAGAGGAAATGAATGAAATGCAAATGAAAGTAATAGATGGGACTAAGCAACAGCCACAACAAGAAACCAAGGATGCTGCTGCTACATTAGGTGCTACAGGTATTGACTTGAATTTAAATGTTTAAGGTGGAATATAAATGGAGCAAATGCTCCTCAAAAAAGAAGAAAAGTACCGTATTTTTCCAACTATAAGACGATACTTTTTTCTAAAATCCTTACGCTAAAAATTGAAGGGCATCTTATTCAAGGAAGTCAGCCGAGGAGAGAACCGCGCGGTTGCAAAACTGCCCATACTTTGTCTCTGCAAACAGGCTTCCTCCTATTGCTAGCCTCCAATCACAAGTGAAATAGCTTGACTCTGCAAACAGACTTCCTCCAATCACGAGCCTTATGTAACTAATGTCAGCTGATGCTGAACAAACCAGTTAGAGGAAGTCTGTTTGCAGAGACAAGCTATCGGCAGTTTCACTCGTGATTGAATGTAATCAGTTATGCAAAAGAGCATGGAAATAGAGCTGCAGAGAGACGGTTTGGACCTCCTCCCACCGAGTGTATCAGGTAAATGTTACCTAATTACTAAATAAAAATGTGTTCTGCACTATCTTTAAAATATTGATTTCTTAATTTTGAGTTGGAAAAGTGGGGGTCGTCTTGTACATGGGGGCATCTTATTGATGGAAAAATATGGTATTTCACTATTTAAATAAACTGAAACAAGATGTAATTTCTCTACAAGCAACGCATATTAGAAAAAAAATAAAAAATATTTAATTTACAAATATTTAAGTGAAAAATTAATTTTCTCAGGAGCTAAAATAGAAATGGAGTTGTTTTGTATATAAACCCTCAATTACAACCAGAATTGGTATTGACTGACAATTATGGCAGATATTTTATAATGGGGCTAAGACTTTGATATTAGGAATTTATTCTCCAAATGAGGACAAAGTAACATTTTACAAAGAATTTAGGATAAAATAATGGACTTACCATATGAAAATTTGTGTTTAATGGGAGATTGGAATGGAGTGGTTTGTCTACAAAAAGACAGAACCTCTGAGAAAGACATTAAAACAACATAAGGTAAACTACCAAAAGTTTTTTTTAATATATGTTGGACAATTTAGAGCTTATAGATGTATGGAGATATAAAAATGGACATTCTAAAGAATATGCTTATTTTTCTGAAAGACAGATCTTTTTCAAGAATTGGCATGTACTGGATATCCAAGAATTTGGCTACTAGTGTTCATAAAGTAGAGATACTGCCAGTGACTTTTTCAGATCATAATCCAGTGACTTTAGTACTTAAAAGGAAAATTAGTTCTTCCAGATGGAGGCTAAATGAAACATTGTTGCAGAAAGAAATAGTAATGGAAGATTGTAAAAAGAAGTTAAAAGAATTTTTTTACAATAATCTTAATAAAGGTACAGACATAAGGATGGTTTGGGATGCAAGTAAAGCTTTTATGAGGGGACATTTCATATAATAGCAAACTAAAAAAAAGAGACAAGGGAAAACACAAGCAATTCTAGATGAGATAAAAATGAAAAAAGAATTAAAGAAAACCCCAGAAAAAAATTATTTCACAATAAATTAAACTTTTACAACAGCAGTTGTCCATGTTAGCAATAAGAGAAATGGAAGTAAAAGTGAATTACATAAAACAAAAGAATCCTGAATTTACAAACAATCCAGGGAAATGGTTGGCATACAAACTGAGGAAAGAAAAAGAGAAAAAAATATTAAAATTACAAGGTGGAAATACCACATTAACAGACAATTTAAATATGCAAAAATATTTCATCAGTACTATTCTAAACTATATCAAAGAGAAGAAATTTCCCTGGCAAAGGTTGGTAAATACTTAAAGAAACAAAAGTTACCGAAGATCACAGAAAAACAGAAACATTTAATGAATGGACCAATAATAATAAAAGAAGTTTATGAAGCTATAGAAAAGGCCAAAATAGGGAAAGCGCCTGGACCAGATGCCTTATCAGCCTCTTATTATAAACATTTTGAAGATAAATTACTTATTGTAATAATTATTACAATTATTACAACCTTTGCAAAAAATGATGAACCTTATTTTACAGACTGAAAAGATACCAGAGAGTTGGGTAGAGGCTAATATAGCATTAATACCTAAAGAAGGCCAAGATTTGACTTCACCAAAAATTAATGCCCAATATCATTACTGAATAATGATTATAAGTTGTTTATGATAGCTGAGAGGATGAAGATGGTTCTACAGGACTTTATTCAAGAAGATCAGTGTGGGTTCTTATCTAAAAGACAGTTGAAGGATAATATCAGAAATGTATCAGAAGTTGAATTATGTACAAATGATGAACATGTAATTGGTAAAATGTACAAACCTTTATTGAAATTTGAAATGGAATAAGAACAAGTGAAAGAATGTATGATAACATGGGCTAAGAACTTCGGATATAACATATTGATGGAACAGTGGGAAAACGTGGTTTGAAAGGACTGAAATTCACATCATGTTATAACCTAAAAGAGAATTTTTATAAAATGATGTACCATTGGTATATGACTTCAGAAAAATTATCTAGAATTATAAAGGTATTTCAAATTTATGTTGGAAATATGGACAACATGAAGGGTCATTTTATTATGCCTGGTGGACCTGTAAAAAAGCCAGAAAATTTTGGGTTCAAATACACACAATGACACAAAGAATTTTAAACATCAACATCCAACTGAAACCAGAACTTTTCTTGCTGGGATTAATGGACAGCCAATTAGAAAAGAGCCATGGAAAGTTACTTTTAGACACAATCCTGCTGTGAGAGTACTATATGCACAAAAATGGAAAGACTCTGAAATACCCACAATGGAGGAATGGTTGGTGAAGATGGCAGAACTAGCACAGATGGCAAAATTAGCTTGTTTGATTAGAGAAAGTTCAATAACTACATTTATTAGTGACTGGAAACCCCTTATGGACTTTTTGCTGAAAAAAGAGAAAAATGAACTTGTGATTTATGGGTCTGATAATTAGAAAAGGTAGCTTATGGAAAGAAGGGAATTATGATGAAATCTTAGAGAGTTATGGGTAAAATATAAATGTATCTATAACTGCTGTCAAGAAGATCAAAAGCCACTTCTTCATAATCTTTCTTTTTCTTTTTCTTTTTCTATTTTCTTTTATCACTATCCACTATGTTCCTTTTTCCCCCCTTTATTTTCTCTCAATATTTGTATGGCTTTTATCTTGTTAAAAATGAGAGAAAGAGAAAATAATGACACATATGATCTTCCTAGATGGCAGCCACAAGACCCAATATTAAATAAAAATTTCAGTTTTTTAAAAATGGCTACAATCTTACAAGATCACACACTGTCATGAGATTTTGATTCCCAATGAACTATTGTGAGATTTAAGCTGAGAGTACTGAATAGGGATGATGTTAGTGAACTCCTTTTAACTCTTGTTAACTACCCAGAGTTCTGTACAAGGCAGGCAGGCAGGCAGGCAGGCAGGCAGGCAGGCAGGCTCTACCCTAATATCCAACACACTCTCATCCAGGGCAAGCTGCAATGGACACAGTCATGACATTGGCTTCCTTTGTTTCTTGTCCTCCAAAATGTCAATGTCTATGACAGGATTGCCCAATCAGGATATTGCCATATTTGCATCTAGTCCCATGCATGCAGAAGACCACATTAGGAATGTATTGTTCAGTATGAGAATAGCTAGTAGACCAGAACTTGGTCCGTTTTAGACTGGCAAACCATTGCAAATCACTGCTTGTGTTAAAACGGTTTTCACAGAATTGCTGGATGTATCAGATTGGTTTTCTGAATGCTGCTGGGGGATTTCATAGCTTGAACTCAACAACACTGTTGAATACTGTACATTTCTTTGGCAAAGACATCGTTCAGTATTTTCAACTATGCAAATTACAATGAATAAGAGAATACTTTTAACAACCTTCTTGTACTACAACAAATAACTGACAGTTTATTACAGCTGAACCTGTACATCCCCAGCTCAGTTTTCCATCCTCTTACACTTTGAACCTGAGAATTTTATGGAGGAAACTTGTTTCAAATTAGTCCTGCTATTAGGTTTGTTGTATTCAATGCCATTATTTACACTATTATTTAAATTGATATGCAGTCAGATCATGATAGAAAGTCCATTAATTTAATAACTGGCAATAGAATCTTCAAACTCCAGGTGGTAAGTTACTTTGACAATCTCAATATAATGAAGTATTGCAGAGTATTTATTTTTGTGGAATTCAATCCTTTCCTCAGCAATTCTAGAACACAGGAATAAAAAATAACCATAATACGAAAGAAGCTGCTCTTGAAAGTCAATATAATAGAAACTCCAGCTCATGATTTCTAATATGCTCCTTTAGGGAGGATATCTGCAATACATTCCTCGATTCTGTAATCTGTAAAATTTCTGTGCATCAGATTATATTTATGTTGGCTACTTACTTAAAAATGCACATTCTAGACTGACATAAGAAGCTGCAAAATTGTGTCTGGCTGCCAGTCAGGCTTGGTGTCACTTTTTAGAGTTCATGTAACTTACTATTCCCAAACAAGTGTTCTGGATGTCAGATTCAGCCCTCATGGCGTGGCCAATGCTGCTGTTCAGTTTCACCACCCCTAGTCAATTTCACCGCCTCAGGCGCAGGCAGTGGAAAAGGGGAAGTTGGACCCGCAGCAATTAAATTGCCAACAGGTGGCAGCGGTTAACTCTGGGCGGGAGTGGATACCTTGTACCACAGCCGGCTTCCCTCAAGCATCTCAGACAAAGAGAACCGCAGCTGCTCAGAAGCGCAGCGATCAGCGCGCAATTAAGAACTCCGGCTTAACCTGCAGAAGGAAAGCCTATCGAACACAACAACCCCATAAACAATGGACAGCAATCAAAGAGGACAAAAGAACCGGGCTGAATCTGCCATTTGGGGGAGGGGGAGATTACCACGGGTAATCAGTAACTAGGCAATGGGGGAAAGCGCAGGAACAGGGAACCTATAAAACGCTATGTAATCTGTGCCAAGCCAACCCTGGCTTTGTTTGTATCTACCTGCATTACACCCAAATAAACTTCTGCTGCTGAACTGGTGTTTCATGAGAGTTTCATTGGAGCTGAATGTGGTGACTCTTACACTGGATTCAAATGATGGCCTGCTTTATACAGCATCTTAGGACACTGACTTGTTCCCAAAATATACTGAATCCCTAATTATCCTATCCAATTTTAGGCTAGTGCATGAAATGTAAATCAAATAATAAACATACAACTGGAAATACAAGAAAGAGAGAGAGAGAGAGGGAGAGAGAGAGCCCTTTAAAACAATGCAAAAAAAAAAAAGAAGGTATAGTGATTTCTACTCTCAATTAAATCTTAAAGTCATGTCACCTGTTTCTTCAATAGGTAACCAGCAAGTTGCTCAGGAGTAACCAATAGAACAAAAAAGAAAAGAGGGAGAATAAACAGAAAGAGGCTGGATTAATCACATGGTTTTCCTGACCTCTTTTTTTATGCTGTTAGCTGCAACCTGCTCGGGTTTATCTTGGTCGCCAGAAGAAGTCCTACGATTCCCAGGGACATGAACATCTCCCACCGAAAACACAGGAATGAGGGGCCTGAGAAATCGGAACTCACTACTTAAGGATCCACCAGTCAAACAAACATTGTAACGGTAAGTCCTGGAAAGTGACCCATTCTGTGAATCAGCACAGATCTCTGGGGTATCAACATTGGCATCTGGGAAGTGAGGAGGCTCATTGTTTTGAGGATCCTTCTTGAGGGCTTTGATCACAATAAACACAACAATGCACACCAGGAACACAGAGGAGACTGCAGCCAAGCAGATCACCAAATACTTGGTCAGGGTTTTATCTTCATCCGGTTCTTGCACACTGACATCCACCCTCCTCAGGAAGGGATCCAAAAAGCCATCCACAAGAAGAACATTAAGCAATGCAGTGCTGGTCTGAGGAGGAAGACCGTTGTCTCTGACCAGTATAACAAGCCTCTGTTTATTTGTGTCTCGCTCATTCAGGGCTCTCCTGGTTTTCACTTTTCCATTCTGCGCTCCTATGCTGAAAAGTCCAGGGTCCGTGGCCTTCAGCAATTCATAGGAAAGCCAAGAGTTTTGACCAGAATCTCCATCCACTGCAACCACCTTGGTGACCAGATAGCCGGCCTCTGCCGACTTGGGAACCAGCTCATTGCATGGGGATGTGCTGTTCTGGAGGGGATACAGGAAGAAGGGAGCGTTGTCATTTTCATCTATGATGACGATTCGGACAACCACCTCTGAGCTCAAGGAAGGAGAACCACCATCGGTTGCCCTCACAGTAACTCTGAACTCTCTTATCTGCTCATAGTCCAGGGATCGGAGGGCATGCACATTTCCAGTTTCAGAATTGACTGAGATGGAAGAGGGCACAAGGCCATCACCACCCTTCCCAGGCAAAAGTGAGTAAGTCACTTTAGCATTCAGCTTTGTGTCCAGATCCACAGCGTGGACGGAGCCGATCAGCAAGCCTGGAATATTATTCTCACGGATCTGCATGTCATATAAAGACTTTTCAAAAAGTGGAGGGTTGTCATTGACGTCGGAGATCTGAACATTAACCATTCTTGTTGAAGTGAGCCTAGGAGAGCCCCAGTCAATGGCTGTGATGGTGATGTTGTACTCAGCGAGGGTCTCTCTGTCTAGGGGACTTTGCAGCACAAGCTGATAAAAGTTATTTGTGGTGGCTTTCAACACAAATGGGAGATTCATCTCCATGGAGCAGACCGTTCTGCTGTTGTCTCCAGAGTCTTGATCTCTAACACTGAAGAGGGCCACCATTGTGTCTGGGGGAGAATCCTCCTTTAAGATGCTGGTCAGAGATATGAGGGACACTTCTGGGGCGTTGTCATTCACGTCTTCAATCTCTATCAGTATTTTGCAGTGACCTGAAAGGCCCCCTCCATCTGTTGCTTTGATGTTTATGCTGTAACTCTTTTCTTTTTCATAATCCATCTGTCCGCAAACAGTGATTTCTCCAGTCCTTTCATTTAAAAAGAACAAATTACTTATTCTTTCAGGGATTTGATGGAATGAGTAGAGGATCTGTGCATATGAACCAAAATCAAGATCTGAGGCTTCCACCTTAATCACCAGAGTGCCCTTAGGAATGTTTTCCTTTATTCTTACCTTATATTCAGACTTACTAAACAGAGGAAAGTTATCATTATTATCCAGAACATTAATATTAATTTGAACTGTGCCTGTTTTCTTGGGCACTCCTCCATCAATAGCAGTTAGAATCAATTCAAGGTGTGGCATCGTCTCCCTATCTAATATTTTCTTCAAAATAAGATACATATTGTTACTTCCATCTTCATTCTTATGTATTTCAAGCCTAAAATGCTCATTGTGACTGAGGGTATAATTTTGGATGCTATTCTCTCCCAGGTCCTCATCTTGAGCTGATTCCAAGGGGAATATCGTACTTTCAGGAACAGTCTCGGGAATGTCCACCACCACTTCATTTTTCCAAAATTTGGGAGCATTGTCATTCACATCTTCTATTTTGATTTCAATATTAAAGATGTCTAAGGGGTTTTCCAACACAATTTGAGATAGAAGTAAACAAGGGTCATTCTGGCCACATAAAGCTTCTCTGTCTAGTTTATCATTAATCAACAGATTCCCAGTATGAATATCAAGGTGAAAATATTCCTGAGTGCCATCAGAAACTAAATGTGCTTTGCGTGTTGAGAGCTCCCCTGTTTTCAGCTTCAAATCCTTAAGCACATTAGCCACCAGAAAACCCTTTTTCTTTTCTTCAGGGACAGAAAAGCGGATGGAACTACACATTACTCTAAAGAATGAGAAAAAGAGAAGGAAATACAGACCTTGTCTTTTCCAAAAGCAATTTTCCATGATTTCAGTCTCTTCCTGGTAAGATCAAATTGTACCCAAAATTCAGTCTCTCT
The DNA here is from genome assembly GCF_059951505.1 of Python bivittatus. Classification (NCBI taxonomy): domain Eukaryota; kingdom Metazoa; phylum Chordata; class Lepidosauria; order Squamata; family Pythonidae; genus Python; species Python bivittatus. Next base: position 9,790,619 of record NW_028277124.1, on the reverse strand, counting down.
GACTTCCTTCCTTTATCATTTAATTTTGCAAATCATTTTTAATTCTTCCTTATTCACTGTTTCGCCATCTTATAATCTGTATATGTTTCACTGCAAGAGTCAGATTCCCTTGTTCAGTTTTGTATCACTTGATCTGTCCGGATACTGAGCAAGCAGAACAGAACTAAATTTCTTTGTTAATACCGCCACCACGTGGTCAACTAGGCAAAAGAATTATTTACATGTTTAGTCACAGAAATTACACTGAATCCATCTATCCACTAGCTAGCCATTCAAACAAAAGAGGATTATCTTCTTAACTATTTGAATACATAGAAAACAAAATACAAGAAATTTCACACATTATTGATAAAGGCTGTAATCCAGTTCTTTCACAGGATAGTTCTGACTGTGGGCATATCCACAGTTACTCTTTAAGGTGTTCATTTTCTGTGCCCATGCATATCAAGTCTAAACCTGTGTAAGAAAATTGTCTCTGGACTGGGACACTTTGGCAACAGTTTTCAAGGCATCCAGCCTGGACTGCAGGCAACCAGGTCCCCCCACTAGACAATACCTTTGCTGTTGCACCCTCCCACTTTTTTTTTTTTTTTTGTGCCTTTGAATCAGTTTTTGGCTCCTGGCAACTGCCTGGACTAGTCCCTGCAGTTTTCTTGGCAAGGTTTTTCAGAAGTGGTTTGCCATTGCTTCCTTCCTAGGGGTGAGAAAGAGTGACTGGCCCAAGGTCACCTTCTCACCTTACTGCCGCAGAAAAGCAATTGTTGGTTCCATTCTTTTGTGGGTGGTCGTCCTCTTCTTTTCTTTCCTTCCACCTTTCCCAGTCTTTTCTAGAGAGCTAGGTCTTCACATAATGTGTCCAAAGTAGAATAATTTCAGCCTGGTCCTTTGTGCCTTGAGTGAGAACTCGAATTGATTTGTTAAAGCATCAAAATGCATCTATATGCAGGCACTTGCAAACAGCTTTAAAACAAAATCTCCTTTCTTGCTAGTCCTTTTGCGGTGTAATAACTTAAAAGGCTTCCTTTACCATCAAGGCTAAAATAGCTTAGAGATTTGCCTTGTATGAATGAGGTTGATGTCTCTGGAAATGGGGGTGGGTGGAAGGAAGAGGAGGAGAAGGAAGAGAAGGAAGGAGGAGGAAGTGCAGGGTTCTACTCTTTCACATTTCTCCAGGGAAAAGGTTTCACTTCCTCAGTCAAGAGGGTGTTGCTTCCTCTCTGAAGTAGCCAATTAACTGCTGAGGTTAGCCTGCAAGGAAGTAAAGTACTCCAGGCAAAATGGACAAGAGGAAGACTACTTTCAAGCTGCACTAGGAAAATGTGTCTGGCAGTCAAGGGAGGGAGATGAGTAAAGGTTGACATTTTCTGTTTCTGCCCTCCAAAAGTGGTTGAAGCCCCTTTCAGTTGCCAGGGCAACTAGGCAGTGCAGATAAACCTTCTATTACCATCCCTTTGGAATGAACTGCTTATACTAAATGTACTGAACATCCTTGGAAATTGATAATGTACAGTAGATATCCCAGCATGTTGGCATCCTGTCCCCATGTCTTTTCAGGTTGCAGAAAGTGCTATTTTTCACTGACAACCTCTGCATTATTCACAAGTCCAGCTATTTCATGGGTGTTCCTTTGTGGTATTGTTTTCCTCTTTCGGTCAATCTGTTTTTCATCCTTATGTAAGTCTTCACCGCATAGTTCCCAAAATCCTGATCCATTTAAGCATTTAATCACATGTACCACTCTCCACTAATCAGTTGAGCTTTGAACATTAGCTGCAATACAAAACCTTCTATTTCTAATCAGTGTACTCAAATCTCATTTAAATAGTCTTTCATTCAGCCCACATTCCTTTCCTCAAACACCCATTCAACCACCTGCAAAATTCCAAACACCTTGCAAATTATTTTTTCTTTGAGGAAAATTGAAGGGTTTTTTTTTTCCTCAGATGCAGGGCCTCAGATGCAGTGGGAGTGATCTATGGAGGGTAACATACTTGGTCAACTTGGAGAAGGAAGGAAAAAAATTCATTGTTTGGTCAGAAAAAAATCAGAATTTCTCACTTACCAAATTACATAGGACAACGTAGTATAACTATCCAGATAGGAACTAAAGTACATGTAAAACCAATATATATTTGCCAGTGTGTTACCCTGAATAATTATATGAATTAGTTCATATAATTCACAGTGAGGTTCCTTAATAGACAATCCTCCATTTTTAAAAATTAATTATTTCTGATTCATTCAAACTATATAGATTTATACCTTAATAATATTAATAGATTATTCTCACCTGTGATATATGCTCTCTTTCCTCCAATTGATTAGGAAGATCACGGGAACCATTTCTAATCTGTGGATTCAGCAGTGTTTTTGGCTGCTCCATAGTAAAAACAGGAAAGAGAGGCCTAAGGAACTTGAACTCACTGCTCAGAGACCCATCAGCTAAGCACACCTCATAGCTGTACGCTTGGGAAGGTGTCCCAGCATTAGGATCCACACCGTTCTCTTGCAAATTTGGACCCACAGGGAAATTAGATGCAGAGTTAGAACTTCCTATGAACTTCCTTCGCTTTTGAAACTTGGTTGCAATAAACACCATGACAGAAAGCAGAAAAATGGATGAGATGGTGACCAAGCAGATAATTAAATACATTGTTAGGGTGTGATCTCCCTCCTGCGGGACTTCACCCTTAGGATTATCCATGATTTTCATATAGGGATCAGAGAAACCATCCACTAGAAGAATTCTTAGTGTGGCAGAGGCAGATTGAGGAGGATGACCATTATCTCTAACTATCACAGTAAGTGTGTGTTTGAAACTATCTTGGTTGTTCACTGGCCTCATGATTTTGACTTCCCCATTCTGAGCCCCTACAGTGAAGAGACTCGGATCGGTGGCCTTCAGCAATTGATAGGAAAGCCAAGAATTCTGCCCTGAATCTCTGTCCACTGCCACCACTTTGGTGACCAGGTAGCCTGTCTCTGCTCCCCTGGGAACAAGATCATTTGATGGAGAAGTGCTGTTCTGAAGTGGGCAGAGGATGAAGGGGGCGTTGTCATTTTCATCTGTGATGTGAACTCGGACTATCGTTTCTGAGCTCAGTGGAGGTGAGCCTTTATCTACAGCCCTCACCATCACCTGAAAATCTTGTATGTCCTCATAATCTATAGATCGAATGGCATACAGGTTCCCAGTTTCAGAGCTGATGGAAACATAAGATGATACAGGACCATCTCTGATCTTCCCAGGCAAGAGCGAATAGGTCACTTTGGCATTTTGTTCTGTGTCCACATCCACAGCATGGACTGATCCAATGAGCAGACCTGGAATGTTGTTTTCTCGTAAGTGCAAATCATGGAAAGATCTTTCAAACATTGGAGGGTTATCGTTGACATCTGACATTTGAATGTTAATAACTGTCATTGAAGTGAGTCTGGGAGAACCTTGGTCAGTGGCTGTGATGGTGATGTTATATTCTGACATTTGTTCTCTGTCCAATGGCTGTTGAGTCACAAGCTGGTAATAATTGTTTTCAGTCAGTTTTAGTATAAAGGGTAGATTTGCATCAGTGTTGCAGGCAGTTCTGCCATGGTCTCCAGAGTCTTGATCTCTGACACCAAAGAGGGCCACCAATGTTTCTGGGGAAGAATTTTCTGGTATGGGGTTGGTGATGGATAATATAGTTATTTCTGGGGCATTATCGTTCTCATCCCCAATTTCAACAAGGACTTTGCAGTAAGCAGACAGCCCCCCTCCATCTGTGGCTTTGATGTTCAGTTGATATTTACTGTTTATTTCATAATCAATTTTCCCTATGAGAGTAATTTCCCCAGTATGGTTGTTTAACTTGAATGATCTCAGCACATCTGCTGGTGCTTGGCTAAACATGTAAGTGATGTGAGCATTGGATCCAATATCTTTGTCAGTAGCTTCAACTTTAGCAATCAGTGAACCTGGATGACTGTTTTCCATTAGCTGCACTTTGTACACAGATTGTTCAAACTGGGGCACATTATCATTGGTATCCAGAATGTCAATAACTATCTGTGCTGTACCAGTTCTCCTTGGTATTCCTCCATCCACAGCTTCCAGAATGAGGATAAACTGAGGAATCACCTCACGGTCTAATGGTTTTGCCAAAAGCAGTTCTGCATATTTGCTGCCATCGTTTTGACTCTGCACATCCAGCTTAAAATGTTCATTTGCGCTAAGTATGTAGTTCTGGATAGCATTTTTTCCTTTGTCTAAATCTTGGGCTTTCTCCAAAGGGAAATGTGTATTTACGGGAGTCTGTTCAGGTATTTCAAAAAGGAATTGATTCTTAGAGAATCTAGGGGAATTATCATTCACATCTTCTATCTGAACTTCAATTTTGAAGAACTGAAAAGGATTTTCCAGCAAAATTTCAGAGAATAAAATGCAAGGGTCATTCAGACCACACAAAGCTTCTCGATCAATTTTATCCTTTAATATTATATTCCCAGAATGAGGATCCAGCTGGAAATCCTGCCTGGAACTCTTAGAAATCAACTGTGCTTTGCGAGCAGAGATCTCTTTGACATCTACTTTCAAATCTTTTAGCACATTTGCTACTGTAGACCCAGCTTTCTTCTCCTCAGGCACTGAATAGCGGAATGGTTCACACAACATACCAGAGTTACACAGAGAAATAAAGAACAAGACCACTTGCCTGGTAAGATGATATATTTCCATTTTCTCAGCCTCTTTCAGGGAAGGTCATAAATTCAGTATGATTCTTTGTAAAGCAGCTCCTACAATTTCCTTTATATTTGTGATCAATATCCAGGGGAAATTATTTTCTGATACTCATGCTGGAATATTTTCTTCTGAAATTTCTCAAGGTTTAGTTAAGAGCTGTTGCCTTCTACTCTGAGGTTCCTCTGTCTAAAGCTAGATCTTTCTATAGGTAAAATAATTTTTATTTTTACTATTTGTGCAATAGCACCACCTTGTGTTTAAAGTATAATGTAGCACTGTGAATTTATGAAATTCCTTTAAATAGGGCATTATTTAAAGTATACAAAATTGGATGCTTATTTTCAAAAGAACAAAATTTTACCTCATGCATACAATCTTGGTGTCATTTGTCATATCAGGACTATATATTAACAACTCTCAATCAAGAGAAAAATGATTCCCTCTGAAATGTAAGAGTTATAACCTTTGGTATGATTTTGCTGTAAAAGTGTGCATAGACACATGTCATAAAGTAAGTACAAGGATCTTGGAAGATTTCACTTCTGACTTATCTATTTGTTTATATGAGAGGTGAGATAATGTAATTCTTTCCTTTTACCTGATGAGTTTATAATGACCAATTAGTTCACACTTAAAAACAATCTTAGTTTTCATCTCCATTCATAACTAAAGATTTAATCATTCCTTTCATAGAAATTAAGCACCCAGGAATCTAAATTAAAAAATCTTCATTTGCAGAAGCTATCACTGTGTTTCTTTGTCTCCTTTTTTCTTATTACTTTGTGGAGGTTTTTACCTCTCTTGTCTGTCTTATGATGTTTTGTTTTGGATGGGGTTTTTTTACAGTTTAGTATTAAGTATCATGTATACAGAAGAGAAGAACTGGAATGAAGAATTGACCATTATATTAGGCCAACTTGGAAGAGGGATGGAGATTATATTCTTGTATTTGATATATTCAAATTCAGATATTTTCAGTGTGCCTTTAAGGTTGAGGTGTAGACAGACAAGGGTTTCAGAATGACGCATTCAGATTTCCAGAGGTGTTAGCTGTAATAGTCTATGCAGCAAAAATCTGAGGGGGATCATGTTAAGGATGAACAGATGTAATGTTGTATACTCTTTCATAGGTTAGAGTTGACTTAATCAGCTGCATGAAGGATATGCTTTTTTAAATAATAATAATAATAATTGCAAAAGGCAGCTTTACTTGGAAAAGGTTACATCCTGCGATGATACCTTTAACACCATCGAACAACATCTGCCTATCCCAGGTCCTTGGGAAGGACTCAACAGGTGGATAAAAATGCCAAATCCAGTCTAAACATCTGGCTGGCTGTGTGACCACCACCAACAACAATAATAATAACAATAATAGCAAGAACTGGTGGGGCCACAAAACAGACAAAGTAAAAATATGAAGAAGCTAAAGTGCTCTGGAACTTTAGAATTCAAATAGGCAAGCACCTGCCACACAACACCCAGCCTTAACAATTTTGATAAGAAAGACAAAAAAGTGGATAGTGTTCATTGCAATACCTGGAGACAGCAGAACAGAAGAGAAAGAAGTGGAGAAAATCACAAAATACAGACCTGCAAATAGAAATAGAACAACTGTGGCAAAAGAAAGCAAAGATAGTACCAATAGTAATAGGCACCTTGGGTGCAATCCCAGAACACCCGGAGTACCACTTGAAGACCATCAGCATTGACAAAATCACCATCGGTCAAATTGCAAAAGCAGCTTTACTTGGAACAGCTTACATCCTGCGACGATACCTTTAACACCACCAAACAACATCTGCCTATCCTAGGTCCTTGGGAAGGACTCAATAGGTGGATAAAAATGACAAATCCTGTCTAAACAACTGGCTGACTGCGCAACCAACTATAATAATATCATCCTTCAATTTTAGGTGACGTTACTAGGTGGATCCAGTTTCTACTCATGTTTCAAATATCCAGGAACTTGAAATAAATCTATAAACACTTTATTCAGTCTTGTACTATGTACTATGTAATTTTTACATAGCCAAATCTGCCTCGGTCTTTCAGGTCAACTTAGGGCTGTGATATCAAGCAGATACTGAATAGATGGAACTTTCCCAACCACTAGATAGAGATGTTTCTGGAAAATGTATGGCTGATACAACTTTTCAATGTGTGGTTTGCCCATCCCCTACTCCTACCCCCAAATCCAGCTACTACTGTGGTTGTTCGGGCAGAAATTTAACAAATCCAAAGTTCATCCACAATCATGACCAAGAATTGAATCTGGGCCCTTTCATCTATAAGGCAAATACTCTCTGACACTGAACTGTTATGGCCCTTCTCAGTCTTTATAATGCTATATTTTCCCAATCTATATTCCCCCAGTATATTTCCCCATCTATATTCCCCAATCTATATTTCCCCAGTCTATATAATGCTATATTTCCCCAAATCTGGGCTGGCAATGTGGAAGTTGGATTAAATCTTTGTTAATCAAAAATGACAAAGTAGGCTCGTAACTGCCTTGGGAGTAGGGTATAGAGACACAATAGTGATGAAAAGTTGTGCCCTCCAAGATGGCATGCACTGTTCAAAGGGACTAGGGTTAATTTATAAAGGGTCTCATACTAAGTCATGGCTTCTCGAACTATGAATTGCAACCTCAAAGTCATTGGAAGCAATTTAGAGGGCAAACCTGTCCTGACAAAATGGTAGTACTATAAAAATTTACTCTGGGCCTGCCTCCCTGCTTTGACTGAATACAACGGTCAGCTGCAGTACCATTTGAGAACCCCTGTGATACGTTAGTTTTGCAGTTTAATAATTAAAAGTATGTGGTGTATTTATTTCTTGCCCAAACCTTACAATTAAATAATTAGTTTTATTTTGGGGAAAATTTTGCAGAAATTCATTTATCATTTTTGGATGTTGCGGTACTACAGTTTGAGAATCCCACAGTAATAAAGACTTCTGGAGGGGATCATAAAGTGATCTTGTGAACTCAATAAATCCTAGAAGAGAACCCTCACTTACTCATATTGATTTATGCTCAACAACATGATTGAGAACTAAGCTCAGTAACGTTTATAATAATAGTGCAGCTAAATGAAAAAGGGAGGACAGAGAAAGCATTAATAAATACAGAGAAGGGTTGTGATAACAGGTGCCTGGAGTTCAGCTGTCACTCTAATGAGAAGGAAAAACCAAAGGAGAATGGGAAAAAAAATAAAAGAAAATATGTGAGAAATGTTTGGCTATTCCTGCTTTTCATTGGTGGCAAGCTACAACAGACAATGATCAGAATATTCTAAACCAATATGCTCTGTTGGGAAGGATAATCACCAGCCCTGAATGATGCTGTCTTTGTACATGATGCTGTCACCTTGTGGAAACCAAGCAATTCTGAGCAGTGAACTAGGTCATAATAATGCTTGGATGGGAATCTTGGGAGAAAGTAGCTACATAAAAATCTTTATGAAATTCTGAAAACAAAATGGGACATACATTGGAGGTGGAAGTGGAAACAGTAACTATTAGAAATAGCCCAGAATTGTGGAAGTAACGTCAGGAAGTTTAACGTGCTGTTGGTGAAAGATGTAAACATGAAAAGACTTCTTCAGATATGTCCAAAATGAGAGGAAGACAAGTGAATCAATATACCAGCTGCTTAACAAAGACAGCAAAATACTAACCAAAAATAGAAAATATTGAATTACTCAACTCTTTTGGGTCAGGCTTCACTATGATAAAGATATGTACCCCACCAAGAAATTGTAGAGAAGAATTTTAGGGTGAAGTGCAGGATTGAAGCTTGACGTTGGTAGAAAAAGTGTCAGCAAATATCAATTTATTTTGAAAATGAAACAATTTAAATATCCAGGACCAAATGAATAGCATTCTATTGAACTGAAAGATCTTGCTGATGGTCAGGTTGAACCAACCTTCCTTCCTTCCTTCCTTCCTTCCTTCCTTCCTTCCTTCCTTCCTTCCTTCCTTCCTTCCTTCCTTCCTTCCTTCCTTCCTTCCTTCCCTCCCTCCCTCCCTCCCTCCCTCCCTCCCTCCCTCATCTGCCAACTCAATTCAAATGAACTCTAGATGAAGTATAGTTATTAAAAATGTAAACAACAACAGTCATAATAGTATACCCCCCATCAGTCAGGCTTTTGCCAGTTTCTAGAAAACTAAGAGTAGGAACCATTCTCACTTTTGGGAGGGACACAGTGTTCCTTCACAACACACCTTCTATTAAGAGGCAAATGTCAGCAAACAGGTGAAGTGCTACATGAATGGAGGAGGGTCAACACTGTCTCCCTCTACAAAAAAGGGGAAAAGGAGAGAAAAATGCAGTGTTCTTTACTAAGAAAACAAATCAAGTCTACAAATATGGGATGAGGAATACCTGATTTGATAAGTACTTGTATAAAAAATTTTGGAATAGAAGTTGGTTACAAACTGACTAGAAGTTAGCAGTGTGATAAGGCTGTGAAAAAAGAAGAAACGCAATATAGATTTCACTGACGGTTTTCAAATCATGGAAAGTAATTGTTTCAGTTATTTTTAAATGGTCACATCCTGCTTCAGGTATTATGTCTAGCTCTGGGCACTGCAGTTCAAGGCAAACTGGAACAGACTCAGAAAAGCTGAAGAAAGAGGATCAGACCAATTTGAAATGATGTAAAATGTATGACTTTTTTTTTCTTTATAAATATGACTGGTCACTGACCTCAATAACATTATACAGGGGTTTATTAAAGACACAGAGAATGTATGTATGTATGTATGTATCATATTTACAATATATAGCTGTCCATCTCACACAAAGTGACTCTGGGTGGTGTACAACAATTAACAATTATTACCTATTCTGTTCTCTATATGTACCCGTCTATTATATTCTTTGAAATTAACTATTGAAGGGCTAATATCAAAGGGCACAAGGGAAGGATAGACAAAAAAGATGAAGAATGCAGATTGCAACCATCAGATAAATGGTAAATGGAGACAAAGGCAACATTTATCATGATTGTATGGCCAGTACTAATACACAAAGACATCTAATGCTTTCATTACTTGAGAAAGGAACTGAAAGCATCCACAAGAAAGAAAAGGACAAGGCGTGTGTGAGACTAATCTATTGTGAGAACCATGACCTATACAGAACAAAAGAAGGAAGTGTGGTGTTGGAAAGCTGAGATTCATCTAGAAAGAGCCCCATAGAGTCACCCAACTCCCTTTGGTCTACCTGGCCAGTAAATAAGAAAAGCCAAGTTTCCTCTTCAGAAGAAAAGACTAAGCCAAATGTCTTAAAACATCACACAGTAGAAGTTACAGGAAGGGTGTTTCAGTGCTAGCAGAAAATTTCCTCACAGTACTGGCACTCTGACAGGGTAACAAATTGCCCAGAGAGGTGGTAGGCTCTCTGAATGAGTTCAACCAGAGGCTGCAAAGGTGTCTGTCAAATGTTCTTGAAGTTGGATTTCTGCACAGAGCAGGTGATTGGCTTCAGTGAGATAGAGATAGAGAGGTAGATATATTTCAGTTCTACAACTCAATGAGTTTATGAAAATTGATATTAATTATTTGTGTAGCCTTTGGAATAATGAGCTTGACTGTCTTTGTTTTTCAAAACATTGGCAAATTGGTAGAAAAATAGTGGAACACTTAAAGTTGCTTTATGGATAATTATTTGTATTTGTATTGAATTATCTGTATATTTTGCTCTACGTGACCAGATCACCTCAACACATTTCTTTTCTACTGCTCATTCACTTTTGTATTTTGCACACATTCATTCATCCTGTCTCTTTTTCTTTTACCAAACACTTCCTACTAAATTCAACTTACTTTTATGTTTCTTGTGACATACCCCATATAGCAAAGTGGACACAAGTTCAAGGAAGAAAGCAAGGATACAGTGGGATTGAGTGCAGATGTCTGGTTGTCTCTACATCAGGAATGCTGTCAGAAAGAACTGCAACTTCCTGTACTGTATCTTAGACTGCTAATTACACTTTCTGAGAGAAATGCTATTTCATTAAGATACCGCATTTATCGGCGTATAACATGCACTTTTTCCCCTAAAATTTGTGGCTGAAATCCTAGCTGCACGTTATACGCCGATATCCTCTGCGGTTTCTCACCTCAAGCAGCAGGGCTGGGAGAGCAAAGCACCGGCAGCTGGGAGAGGATTTCTTTTTTGGCAGCCATATCCCAGCGCTGCCGCTCCAGACGGCCCCAGGGGGAGGTGCAGGGCCTGTGGCTTGCTGTGCAACGCCCCCTGGCTGCTTGCTGAGAGCTGCGCCTGGCCCCTCTCAGATCGCCCCAGGACTGGCGAACATGGAACATGCAGCCTCTCCTCAGGCTCCCTGCGGCCTTGCCTATTCCTCCCTCCTTCCTGTCGCTGTGTCTGCGTGTGTGTATGTGTGTCTCCAAAGGCTGCACTGCTTTGGGAGCACGGGAGAGTCTGGGGACCCTAGTTCTCCAGTACTCCTTGTGTCAGAGCAAAGCGCAAAGAGCAGATCTGTAGGGTCAGAGGCTCGGTGTGGCAGGAGGTGCCCCGCTCTGCCCAGGAGCTCCTTGTTTTCATGTTCAAAGCCTGTCTCCTGTGCCCTCCTCGAGTCTCTCAAAATCACTGAGCAGCAGGGGAGGAATAAAAACTGCACAAACGTGCAGGCACGCACACACACCCCTGCTCTCCGTGAGACATACACTCACACACACACAGAGGCGCTTAACTCTTCCTCCTCCACAGCATACTCGGGACAGCGCTGGTTTGCAAAGTCGCAGGCCTGGGGAATGGGTGGTGCGCGGCTCCCTGCCCACCCCGTTTTAGCAAACCAAGGAGCCCTGCAGTGCAGCCTTCTGAGGAGCGCAGATCCCCTCACCAGGGCAGTGCAGAGCGGCGCCGGCGCTCACCTCTCTGGACTGCGCAGTCCCTCAGCCAGGGCAGAATCAGAGGCTCGGTGCAGTGGGAGGTGCCCCACTCTGCCCGGGAGCATCTGGCTTTCCTGTCCAAAGCCAGGCCTCCTCTGCTCTCAGCGACACACACACACACACCCCTCTGCTCTCGGTGAGACACACACACACTTAACTCTTCCTCCTCCAGGTGCAGGGCGCTCAGGACAGCAGCTGGTTTGCAAAGTCAAAGGCCCAGTGAATGGGTGGCACGCGGCTCCCTGCCTGCCCCGTTTTAGCAAACTGAGGAGCCCTGCGGATCTGCTCTTTGCGCTTTGCTCTGACATGGTCCTGGACTCTCCCATACTCCCAACAGCGAGGTTGAGCCCTGAAGGAAGGGGGATGCCCCTCTGCGCCAAAGTTTCTCCCCACCGGAAGGAGGGAGGAACAGGTGAGGCCGCGGGGAGGTGGAGGAGAGGTTGCATCTTCCGTGCTCACCAGTCCTGGGGTGATCCAAGAGGGGTTGGGCGCAGCTGTCAGCGGGCAGCCAGGGAGGCATTGTGCAGTGCACCACGGGCCCCGCGCCTCCCCCTGCGGCCATTTGGAGTGGCAGTGCTGGGTTGCGGCAACTGACAAAAAAGAAATGCTCTCCTGGCTGCTGGCGTGGGTGATGTTACTAAAGACTGCAAACAGAGGAGGCATACCCTAATAATAAATTACTGTACCCCCCAATCCACTCGGACCACCAGGGATTTTTAGCCCCTACTGGTCCACCAGAGATCTTATCTGCCTGCCTGCTGCAGACAGGTAAGCAGGAAGAGAGGGAATAAGTACCAGTATGGCAATAAACAGATTACCATTACTATACACTACACACAACTAACAAACACTAATGGTACACACACACTACACACAGCCAGCCTACAACATACAAAAGAGGCACTTTTTCTTTTATATTACGTATTTACCTTATAAGTGATATAAATATTAATAAACAAAAAGTTCAGAGCTCCCTTTATTTTGCTTCCAAGTCATATATTTTAAATTTACGTTTTTTTATTCAAACTTTCTTCTTAAAATTAAGATGCGTGTTATACACCTGTGCATGTTATATGCCAATAAGTATGGTAATTGGAATGTTAACATAAACAAATCAAGGCAGAATGAACTATTATGTTAGTCTGATTGGAAACTGCCCTTCACGCTAAGTATGTAGCTGGTAAAATAACTATGAAAAGGATTGACCAGCATGGATTACAGAGAGTGGCTGAGAGGAGGGAGTTCATCATTCCCAGTTCTGTCTGTGGATCTATTCTTTGGTGCAGCAGATTGGGAGTGAAAGTTGGGGTGTAGTGTGGTCATGTGAGGGGTGGTTCTGCTGTCCCTTAAAGAGGCAGTAGTTTGCCTGCTCCTAAGAAGCCATCATTAGAGCCAACTGTGCTAGACAATTTTTGTCCAGTTTCCAAACTTCCTTTTTTAGAAAAGGTTGTAGAGAAGGTTGCAGAGATTTCCATCTTTAAGTTTAATGGCAGTTCCCCAGTCAGAATTGGTGTGGAATCTGGTGGTCCTCCTGGACTTTCAGTTCCTGCTTGAAAAGCAGATAGCAGACATAGCAGGGGGGCTTTTGCACAGGTTTGTCTTGTGTACCAGTTGCTCCCATTCCTGGACTGGGAGGCCTTGCTCATGGTGACTCATGATTTAGTCACCTCTCATTTGGATTATGGTAATGCACTCTACATTGGGCTGCCCTTGAAGAGCACTCAGAAGCTGCAGCTGGTCCAGAATGCAGTGGTACAGGTAGTTTTCGGCATTTCTAATTACACCCATGTAATACCAGCGCTCTGCAAGCTGCACTGGCTCCTGGTTGGCTTCTGGGTGCAGTTCAAGGTGCTGGTCATCACGTATAAAGCCCTTCATGGCTACTTGCAGGACCGCCTTTCTCCTATTCTTTCTGCCCACATCACCATATCTGGTAGAGAGCATGCTCCAGGTACCTTCTATTAAACAATGGCATCTTGTTGGACCCTAGAGTCATTCTTTCTTGGTGGCTTCACCTGCCCTGTGGAACAGCATCCCCTGGAGATTTGGATGGGCCCAACCCTCTTAGTCTTTCACAAGGCATTGAAGACCTGGCTCTAGGCAGTTGGGTCAGAGTGGAGATAAGCTGTACTAGTATGGATGTTTGATAGGTAATAGTTTATCCTTGGGCGTCAATGGGCATTATGTTTGGGGGTTTTGTTTGTTTTTAATCTTGTAAACCACAGAGTCTTACACAGCCACAGAGCCACTTTTGGTGAGATGGGCAGCTATATAAATGACATAAAGAAATAAATGATATAAAAGCTAAAACAACATTAAGAAAGAGGATAATTTAAATTGATATGCAGTCTGATCATGATAGAAATTCCCTAAATTTAATAATTGGGAATAGAATCTTCAACTCCAGGTGGTAAATTACTTTGAGAATCTCTATATAATGAAGTATTGCAGAATATTTATTTTTGTGACATTTAATCCACTCCTCAACAATTCTAGAAGACAGGAATAAAAAATAACCATAATGTGAAAGAATTTGCTCTTGTAGGGAGCTGTAATAGAAACTCCAGCTCAAGATTTCCAATACTGCTCCTTTTAGGAGAATTTTTATAATGGTTTGCTCTATCCTGTAATCCGTAAAATTCCTGGGGCTCAGATTAAATTTATATTGGCTACTTTGCAATTAAAGTAGCCCTTGTTGTTGTTGTTCAGTTGTTAAGTCATGTCCGACTCTTCGTGACCCCATGAACCATATCGCGCCAGGCCTAGACTAACATAAGAAGCTGCAATCTTGTGTCTGGCTGCCAGTCAGGCTTGGTGTTCTCTTTAAGATTCACGTAATTTACTATTTCCAAATAACTGTCATGGATTAAGTGATGGCGTGCTTTACAGAGCACGTTAGGACATTGACTTGTTTCCCAAAATATACTTAATCTTTAATTATCCTACCCAACGTTAGGCTAGTGCATGAAGTGTAAATCAAATGATACAGATATAACTAGAAAAGAGAGAGAGAAGTACTTTAAAACAATGTAGACAATGTACAGATAGTTCTCAAGTTACAGCAGCAATTGGGACTGCAATTTCTGCTGCTAAGTGATGCTGTCATAAAGTGTGATGTCATGTGACTGCATCACTTAGTGACAGCAATCCCTGCAGTTCCTGTTGCTGTTGTTAAGTGAAAATTATGGGACGTTAAGCGAGCACCTCCTTGCAACTTCCTGCCAGCTTCCAACAACCAAAGTCAGCAGGGAAGCCATCAGGAAGTTGCAAATCCTGGGCAGCTCACAAGCAGGCCAGCAGGCAGGTAAGTGGCTTTTGCCAGGTGGGAGAGGGAGCACAAGTGGCCAGGGAGGGTGCACAAGTGGCTAGGGAGGCATGGCATGAGGGCAGGAAGGCTTGGGGAGGGTGCACGAGGGTGTGCAAGTGGCAGGGAAGATGTGGAGCAAGCACGGCGGGGTTTGGGGTGGCTGCTGCCTGGGTGGGGGAGGGTGCACGATGGTATGCGAGTGACCGGGGAGGTGCAACATGAATTCAGAAGGCTCAGGGAAGGTGTGTGAGTGGCCAGCGAAGTGCAGCGTGAGTGTAGAGGGGGTGGGGAAGGGTGCGCAGATAGGGGAGACTTACCTGAGCAACGCTCAACCTTCTTTGCTGGCTTCTCCATTGACTTTGTTTGTAGGAAGCCAGCAAGGAAAATAGCAAATTGCAATCATGTGACCACAGAATGCTGCAACCATCATAAGTGCGAGCAGGTTGCCAGGTGCCCAGATCATGATCACGTGACCATGGGGGTGCTGAGACGGCCAGAATTTCAAGGACTGGTCATAACTACCACTTGTTCAGCTCCATTGTAATTTCAAATGGTCGCTGAATGAGTGGTTGTTAACCGAGGACTACCTGTACAGGAATTGTGATCTATACTCTTGACTAAATTTTAAAGTAAAATCACCTGTTTCTTTAACAGGTAACCAACGAGTCGCTCAATAATAAGTAATATAGCAAAAAGAAAAAGAAAAGAAAAAAAGGAGAATAAACAGAAAGAGGCTGCATTAATCGCATGGTCTTCCTCACCTCTTTCTTTGCACCATTACCTGCAACCTGCACAGATGTATCTTGGAGGCCAGAGGAAATCCTATTGTTCCCTGGGACATTAACATCTCCCACCGAAAAGACAGGAATGAGGGGCCTGAGAAATCGGAACTCACTACTTAAGGATCCACCAGTCAAACAAACATCATAACGGTAAGTCCTGGAAAGTGACCCATTCTGTGAATCAGCACAGATCTCTGGGGTATCAACATTGGCATCTGGGAAGTGAGGAGGCTCATTGTTTTGAGGATCCTTCTTGAGGGCTTTGATCACAATAAACACAACAATGCACACCAGGAACACAGAGGAGACTGCAGCCAAGCAGATCACCAAATACTTGGTCAACGTTTTATCATCTTCTGGTTCTTGCACACTGACATCCACCCTCCTCAGGAAGGGATCCGAAAAGCCATCCACAAGAAGAATATTAAGCAATGCAGTGCTGGTCTGAGGAGGAAGACCGTTGTCTCTGACCAGTATAACAAGCCTCTGTTTGTTTGTGTCTCGCTCGTTCAGGGCTCTCCTGGTTTTCACTTTTCCATTCTGCGCTCCTATGCTGAAAAGTCCAGGGTCCGTGGCCTTCAGCAATTCATAGGAAAGCCAAGAGTTTTGACCAGAATCTCCATCCACTGCAACCACCTTGGTGACCAGATAGCCGGCCTCTGCCAACTTGGGAACCAGCTCATTGCATGGGGATGTGCTGTTCTGGAGGGGATACAGGAAGAAGGGAGCGTTGTCATTTTCATCTATGATGATGATTCGGACAACCACCTCTGAGCTCAAGGAAGGAGAACCACCATCGGTTGCCCTCACGGTAACTCTGAACTCTCTTATCTGCTCATAGTCCAGGGATCGGAGGGCATGCACATTTCCAGTTTCAGAGTTGACTGAGATGGAAGAGGGCACAAGGCCATCACCACCCTTCCCAGGCAAAAGTGAGTAACTCACTTTAGCATTCAGCTTTGTGTCCAGATCCACAGCATGGACTGAGCCAATGAGCAAGCCTGGAATATTATTCTCACGGATCTGCATGTCATATAAAGACTTTTCAAAAAGCGGAGGGTTGTCATTGACGTCGGAGATCTGAACATTAACCATTCTTGTTGAAGTGAGCCTAGGAGAGCCCCAGTCAATGGCTGTGATGGTGATGTTGTACTCAGCAAGGGTCTCTCTGTCTAGGGGACTTTGCAGCACAAGCTGATAAAAGTTATTTGTGGTGGCTTTCAGCACAAAAGGGAGGTTCATCTCCACGGAGCAGACTGTTCTGCTGTTGTCTCCAGAGTCTTGATCTCTAACACTGAAGAGGGCCACCATTGTGTCTGGGGGAGAATCCTCCTTTAAGATGCTGGTCAGAGATATGAGGGACACTTCTGGGGCGTTGTCATTCACGTCTTCAATCTCTATCAGTATTTTGCAGTGACCTGAAAGGCCCCCTCCATCTGTTGCTTTGATGTTTATGCTGTAACTCTTTTCTTTTTCATAATCCATCTGTCCGCAAACAGTGATTTCTCCAGTCCTTTCATTTAAAAAGAGCAAATTGCTTATTCTTTCAGGGATTTGATGGAATGAGTAGAGGATCTGTGCATTTGAACCAAAATCAAGGTCCAAGGCCTCCACCTTAATCACCAGAGTTCCCTTAGGAATGTTTTCTTTTATTTTTACCTTATATTCAGACTTACGAAATTGAGGAAAGTTATCATTAATATCTAGAACATTGATACTAATTTGCATTGTGCCTGTTTTCTGCGGCACTCCTCCATCAATAGCCATCAGAGTCAGTCCAAGGTTTGGCAGTTTCTCCCTATCTAGTGTTTTTTTCAGAATAAGATACATATTTTTACTTCCATCTTCCTGCTTATGTACTTCAAGCTGAAAATGCTCATTGGGACTGAGGGTATAGTTTCGAATGCTATTCTCTCCCAGGTCCTCATCTTGAGCTAATTCCAAGGGGAATATCATACTTTTAGGGACATTTTCAGGAATGTCCACCACCACTTTGTTTTTCCAAAATTTGGGAGCATTGTCATTTACATCTTCTATTTTGATTTCAATATTTAAGATATCTAAGGGGTTTTCCAGCACAATTTGAGATAGAAGTAAACAAGGGTCATTCTGGCCACATAAAGCTTCTCTGTCTAGTCTATCATGAATCAACAGATTCCCAGTATGGATGTCAAGGTGGAAATATTTCTGAATGCCATCAGAAACTAGACGTGCTTTGCGTGTTGTGAGCTCCTCTGTTTTCAGTTTCAAATCTTTAAGCACATTAGCCACCAGAAAACCCTTTTTCTTTTCCTCAAGGACAGAAAGGCGAATTGAAGTACACATTACTCTAACAAATGAGAAAAAAAGAAGGAAATACAGACCTTGTCTTTTCCAAAAGTAATTTTCCATGATTCCAGTCTCTTCCTTGTAAGATCAAGTTCTGCCAAAATTCAGTCTTTCTGACTTCCTTTCTTTATGATTTAATTGCACAAATCATTTTTTATTCTTCCTTATTCACTGTTTTACCATCTTATAATCTATATATGTTTCATCGCAAAAGAATCAGATTTCTCATGTTCAGTTTTCTTAATAGCTTTCTTGTCCTGATATTGAGGAAGATATAGAACAGAACTGAATTTCTTTGTTAATACCGCCACCATGTGGTCAAGCAGGCAAACATATACTGTATATTAACATGGTTTAGTCACAAAGAAAGATTACATTGAATTCATCCTTATCTATCCAATATAAATACTGCTAGCCGCCCAAGCAAAAGAGGATTATCTTTTTACTTATGTGACCAGTGAAAAAAAGAAACAGAGAGATACCTGGCACTAGAAATTTCACATTATGATAAAACCTGTAATCCAGTTCTTTCAAGGTGTAGTTCATATGACTGTGGGCATATCCACAGTTACACTTTAAGCTGTTCATTTTCTGTGTCCATGCATATCAAGTCTACACACGTGTAAGAAAAATATGTCTGGAGTGGGACACTTTGCAACAGCTTTCAAGGCATTCAGTCTGGACTGCAGGCAACCAGGTCCCCACCCTGGCAATTCCTTTGCTGCTGCACCTTCCCACCTTAGTGTCCCAGAAAAGCAATTGTTACTTGTGTTCCTTCCTATGGGTGGGCCTTCCTGGACATAAATACTTTTATAACACTGTAAGCTGTATAAATATGTATAGAAATATATCTATACATAGTGAAGTTACATTTATATATAACAAGTTGAAGCATCAATGTGCATCTACAAGCAGGTGCTCACAAACAGCTTTAAAATAAATATTAATTTCTTGTTAGTCCTTTTGCAGTGTAATAACTTCTAAACCTTCCCTTTGCCATCATGACTAAAATAGGTAAGAGATTTGCCTTGTATGACAGAGGTGGCTGATTCAAAACCCAGCAGAAATGGGGGTTGGATGGGAGTTAATTTTCTTTCCTTTTGCTAATTAGTTTTCCCTAGCTATAGTAGCCAAGGGCTTTTAATAATACTAAGAAGGAGGAGGAGGAGGAGGAGTGGTGCAAGGTTCTACTACTTCATCATTTCAGCCAGTAAAAGGGTTTCACTCCCCTAGTTAAGGGGGCATTCTTTCCTCTCTGAAGTAGTTAATTAATTGCTGTGGTTAGTCTGTAAGGAAGCAAAGTACTCTAGCCAAAATGGACAAGATCACTCAGTAGGAAAATGTGCCTGGAAGTCAAGTCTGGGATGGGAGGGAGATGAGTAAAGGCTGACATTTTCTGTTCCTGCCCTCCAAAAACAGTAGAAGCCTCTTTCAGGTGACAGGACAACTAGGCAGTGCGAATAAACCCTGTATTACCACCCCTTTGGAATTAGCTGCTTATAGTAAACATACTGGGTATCATCAGAAGATTGATAATGTCCAGGACTTCTGGGTAAGAAATGGTGAGCTAACATTTCCGAATAAGCAGAGATGATATAGCAGCCATGATCGAAGGACCAGAGAGTAGACCAGGCCCCCAAGAACCTCTCTGGATAAGGAGAGGGCAGGAGATTGCCCACTTGTGCTCTGGACAGCTGCTCCTCCCAAGGAGACCACAGGATAGTGGTTTCCCACATATTTGAGTGCCAGGAGATGAAGGGAAGCCATCACACTCTCAACCACAGTGAAGCCTTTTAAAGGACACTGGATTCGCTTTCTAATCACTCTCAGAAATTACCTGTTTAACTATCTTAAGGCTATTAGAGATCTTCAAAACGACAAGTTTGCAAAGCCACCTGGTGAGTTTACCTTCATTCCAGAATAAAAAAAAAAATTAACTATAAACTTAAGAATTTAAAGAATTTGAAACAAACGCCAAAAAACTAAGTAAGAGTTTAATCCAAGAAAGTTATAAATGAATTAAGGCACCAGATGAATTTGGAATATTAGGACTTTTGGTACAAGACCTTGGAAATAATTATATAAATAAACAGCACCTTCATGGGAACTAAATTGTTTAGTTTACCTTAAGTCATAACAGAAATTTGAGACTTTATGATTTTGGAAACTGGACACTAGAGGGGACTAAAGATTCTAGGCAGAAAAGGAAAAAGAAAAAGAGAGAGAGAGAGAGAGGTTTGCCTTTGGTCAGCATTGAGACAAAATGACAGAAAATGGTATGACATCTGAAATATTCCAGAAGATATTTGAAGAATGGGGACAGAAACTAGTAGCTACAATGTCAGCAATGATGTCTGCTTATACGGACAGACTATGTCCAAAAGATGTTAAAGAAGAAATGACAGGTGTGAAAGAGACTACTTTAGAAGGTCTATAGGATAAAGAGCTGAAACAAACCTCATCAGATGCAGAAATATTAGAATATAAAGAAATTGAAATACTGGAAAATAAAAAAAAAATTATAAAACAGAGACGACAGTTAAGTGGAAATACAAAGGACAAGCCAAGAGAATGACCTGGATAATGACTACTTTCTGGATTTACAAAAGAGGTTTGCTAAAGCCTCGAGAAGCCTTTGAGATGGGAAAAAGAAAAAAATGAGAGAGATCAAATCGTATGACATCTGAACAAATTAAAGCTCAAGATTGCTAGAAGCAAAAGGAAGGAATACAAAGTTGGCTTGCTTGATCATGGTTAAACTAAGACATGTTTCTATAAAATTCTGCAAACCCTTATGGACTTTTTGCTGACACTAGGACTGAAATGTTAATGATTTATGGATTTGCATATAGATAAGAGATGGATTATGGGAAGAAGAGATACTTGTACATAACCTTATGGGGGTAAAGAATTACTAAGTTTGTTTGTACTTGTGATAAAGATTGGAAGTCACTTCCTTAAATATTTCTTTTCTCTTTTTCTTATTTTTTCCTCCTTTTTTTTCTTTTCTCTTGCACTTTCTATTCTCTTTATTTTTCTTTTCCTTTCTGAGTTTAGTTTGTATTGTCTTCTATTATTATTTTTAAAACATTTTTATAAACATTATTAAAAAAAGATTGATAATGTCCAGTAGGTGCTCCAGTATGACGGCATCCTGTTCCCATGACTTTTCATGTTGCAGAATATATAGTTTTTTACTCACAACCTCTGTATTATTCAAACATCCATCAATGCAGTGCCCCTTCTTTAGCTATTTTTATAGGGTATTCTTTTGTGACATTGTTTCCTCTTTCCATCAATTTCTTTTTCATCTTTCTGCGTGTCTCCACCACATAGATCCCAAAATCCTGACTCACTGACTCATACATGTAAATGTCAGTGTATATATATAGATGTACATCAACTATATAGACATATAACTAAATTACATTAATATATTATTCTCACCTGAGATATCTGCTCCCTTTCCTCCAATTGATTAGGAAGATCATGGAAATCATTTCTAATCTGTGGATTCAGCAGTGTTTTTGGCTGCTCCATAGTAAAAACAGGAAAGAGAGGCCTAAGGAACTTGAACTCACTGCTCAGAGACCCATCAGCTAAGCACACCTCATAGCTGTAGGCCTGGGAAGGTGTCCCAGTATTACGATCTACACAGTTCTCTTGCAAATTTGGACCCACAGGGAAATTAGATGCAGAGTTAGAACGTCCTATGAACTTCCTTCGCTTCTGAAACTTGGTTGCAATAAACACCATGACAGAAAGCAGAAAAATGGATGAGATGGTGACCAAGCAGATAATTAAATACATTGTTAGGGTGTGATCTCCCTCCTGTGGGACTTCACCCTTAGGATTATCCATGATTTTCATATAAGGATCAGAGAAGCCGTCCACTAGAAGTATTCTTAGTGTGGCAGAGGCAGACTGAGGAGGATGGCCGTTATCTCTAACTGCCACAATAAGAGTGTGTTTGAAACTATCTCGGTTGTTCACTGGCCTCACGGTTTTCACTTCCCCATTCTGAGTCCCCACAGCAAAGAGACTTGGGTCTGTGGCCTTCAGCAGTTGATAGGAAAGCCAAGAATTCTGCCCTGAATCTCTGTCCACTGCCACCACTTTGGTGACCAGGTAGCCTGTCTCTGCTCCCCTGGGAACAAGATCATTTGATGGAGAAGTGCTGTTCTGAAGTGGGCAGAGGATGAAGGGGGTGTTGTCATTTTCATCCATGATATGAATTCGGACCATTGTTTCTGAGCTCAGTGGAGGTGAGCCTTTATCTACAGCCCTCACCATCACCTGAAAATCTTGTATGTCCTCATAATCTATAGATCGAATGGCATACAGGTTCCCAGTTTCAGAGTTGATGGAGATGTAAGAAGATGCAGGCCCATCCTTGATCTTCCCAGGCAAGAGCGAATAGGTCACTTTGGCATTTTGTTCTGTGTCCACATCCACAGCATGGACTGATCCAATGAGCAGACCTGGAATGCTGTTTTCTTGCAATTGCAAATCATACAAAGATCTTTCAAATATTGGAGAGTTGTCATTGACATCAGAAATTTGAATGTTAAAAACTGTCATTGAAGTGAGTCTCGGAGAACCTTGGTCAATGGCTGTGATGGTGATGTTATATTCTGACATTTGTTCTCTGTCCAATGGCTGTTGAGTCACAAGCTCGTAGTAATTGTTCTGAGTGGGTTTTAGGATAAAGGGCAGGTTTACATCAGTATTGCAAGCAGTTCTGCCATTGTCTCCAGAGTCTTGATCACTGACACTGAACACAGCCACCAGTGTTTCTGGGGGAGAGTTTTCTGGTAAGGGGTTGGTGATGGATGATATTGTTATTTCTGGGGCATTGTCATTCTCATCCTTTATATCCACAAGGACTTTACAGTAAGCAGATAGTCCCCCTCCATCTGTGGCTTTGATATTCAGTTCATACTTACTGTTTTTTTCATAATCAATTTTCCGTACAAGTGTAATTTCCCCAGTACGGTTGTTTAACTTGAATGATCTCAGCACATCTGCTGGTGCTTGGCTAAACATGTAAGTGATGTGAGCATTGGATCCAATATCTTTGTCAGTAGCTTCAACTTTAGCAACCAGTGAACCTGGATGACTGTTTTCCATTAGCTGCACTTTGTACACAGATTGTTCAAACTGGGGCACATTATCATTGGTATCCAGAATATCAATAACTATCTGTGCTGTACCAGTTCTCCTTGGGATCCCTCCATCCACAGCTTCCAAAACAAGGAAAAACTTAGGAATCACCTCACGATCTAATGGTTTTGCCAGAAGCAGTTCTGCATATTTGCTGCCATCATTTTGACTTTGCACGTCCAGCTTAAAATGTTCATTTGCGCTAAGTATGTAGTTCTGGATAGCATTTTTTCCTTTGTCTAAATCTTGGGCTTTCTCCAAAGGGAAATGCGTGTTTATGGGAGTCTGTTCAGGTATTTCAAAAAGAAATTGATTGTTAGAGAATCTAGGGGAATTATCATTCACATCTTCTATCTGAACTTCAAATCTGAACACTTGCAAAGGATTTTCCAGCACAATTTCTGAGAATAAAACGCAGTGGTCATTCCGATCACACAAAGTTTCTCGGTCAATTTTATCTTTTAATATTATATTCCCAGAATGAGGATCCAGCTGGAAATCCTGCCTGGAACTCTTAGAAATCAACTGTGCTTTGCGAGCAGAGAGCTCCTTGACATCTACTTTCAAATCTTTTAACACGTTTGCTACTATTGATCCAGCTTTCTTCTCCTCAGGCACTGAATAGCAGAATGGTTCACACAACATACCAGAGTTACATAGAGAAATAAAGAACAAGACCACTTGCCTGGTAAGAAGACATATTTCCATTTTCTCAGCCTCTTTCAGGGAAGGTCATAAATTCAGTATGATTCTTTGTAAAGCAGCTCCTATAATTTCCTTTATATTTGTGATCAGTATCTAATGGAAGTTATTTTTTGATACTCATGCTGGAATATCTTCTTCTGAAATTTCTCAAGGTTTAGTTAAGAGCTGTTGCCTTTTGCTCTGAAATTCCTTTGTCTAAAGACTAGATCTTTCTATAGGTAAAATAATTTTTATTTTTACTGTTTGTGCAATAGCACCACCTTGTGTTTAAAGTAAAATGTAGCACTGTGAATTTATGAAACTCCTTTGAATAGGACTTTATTTAAACTATGAAAATTGAATGCTTATTTTTGAAAGAACAAAATTTTACGTCATGCATACAATCTTGGTGTCATTTGTCATATTAGGACAATATATTAACAGCTTTTAATCTAGAGAAAAAGGATTCCTGCTGAAAAGTAAGAGCTATAACCTTTGGTACAATTGTGCTGTGAAAGTGTGTACAGAGACACAGTATAACATTATTACAAGGATCCTGAAGGATTTCACTTGTTTTTACTTATTTCACTTGCTGTCCACTTATTGTTCCTTGTAACTATCTTTTATATAAGACTTGAGATGTTATTCTTTCCTTTTATCTGATGAGTTTATTATGACCAAGTAGTACTCACTTGAAAACAATCATGATTTTTACCTCCATTCATAACTAGGCATTTCATAATTCTTTTCATAAGAAAATTAAGCAATCAGGAATCTAAATTATTGATGACTTAATAAAGTTTCCGTTTGTGTTTCTTTCACTCTTTTTTCCTTATAAATTTGCAAAGGTTTTTACCTCTCTTGTCTGTCTTATAATAATTTGTTTTGTTTTGGATTTTTTTGCATCTTAGTAGCAAGTATCATGTATACAGAAGAGAATAACTGGAATGCACAACTGACCATATGGCAAGATGATATTAGACCAACTTAGAAGTGGGATGGAGTCTGTGTCTTGTATTTGGTATCTTAAAATTCAGATATTTTCAGTGTTCCTTTGAATATGAGGTATAGGAAGACACTAACTTGTGTCATCCTTTAAAGGATTCCAGAATGATGCATTTAAATTTCCAGAGGTATAACTGAGTAATTTATGCATCAAAAATCACAAATAATAATATCCTTCAGGGAACTTGATGGCTTTACATGTCAGGGCTTACATAGCCAAATCTGCTTTGGTCCTTCACATCAATTTTGGTCTGGGATGTTGAATAGTCAAGCAGATATTGAATATTCAAGCAGATATTGGATAGAAGTAACTTTCCCAATCACTGGATAGAGATGTTCTAGAATTATGTATGGTTGATGCATTTTTTCAATGTGTGGTTCTCCTCCAATTGGCTCCGCCAATTCAGCCACTACTGTGGTTGTATAGGCAGAACCTAAACAAACCAAAGTTCATCCACAATAATTTCCTAGGTATATTCCTATGTCAGATACCTCAGTGATGACCAGGAATTGAATTTGAGCTCTTTTATCTATAAGGCAGATACTTTCTGACACTGAACTGCTATGGCCTCCTCAATCCTTATACATCATTTACAACCCAGATACTATATTTCCCTCTGGGCTAAATTCAGCCAAATACACATCTAATAGTACAAGAAAAAAATTCTAACAAATTCAGAGTAATAATAAGTAAGATTCTTTGGCAAGAGAATCTTATGAGAATAGGATTCAAAATGGGTGGTAATTAACCAATGAACGGCAAAGTTTCAGTGAAGAAAACCAGACGGAAGAAGCCATGTGGATAGCTGCACAAAAATATCAGTGAAGTTCTGAAAACAAAAAAGGACATACATTGGAGATAGAAAAAGGGACAGTAACTAATAGAAATAGCTCAGAATTGTAGAAGTTATGTCAGGAAGCTTAGCATGAACTGAGGTTGGTGAAGGATGCTGAGAACAATATGAAAACAATATGTATCTTCAGATACAGTATATTCAAAATGAGAGGAAGACAAGTGAATCAATACACCAGCTGCTTAGTGAAGATGCAAAATATTAACTGAAAAAACACAAGGTTGAATTACTCAACTCCTATTTTGGGTCAGGCTTCACCAAAAAGAAGATATATGCTCCACCAAAAAATTATAGAGAGGAATTTTAGGGTGAAGGGGCAGGACTGCAGCTTGATATTGATAGAAGCATTCTTATAGAATATGCATTTACTATGAATGAATGAATGAATTTTAATATCCAGAGGCAGAGGAATAGCATTATATGGAACTGAAAGATCTTGCTGATGGTTGGATTGAACCAACCTCCCTCCCTCCCTTCCTGATTTATCTGCCACCTCCATTCAAATGAACTCTACATGAAGTGCAGTTATTAAAAATGTAAGAGTTTAAAATATAATAATAGTACTATAATAATAGCAATAGTCATAATAGTACAACACCCCAAATTAAGATTATAGTTAATGGCTGCACATTCATAAAGAATCAGTCAGGCTTTCATCAGCGTTCAGAAAGCCATGAGAATAAGAGAGATCCTTGCTTTGGGGGGGGGGCACACTGTTCCAGATGAGGGGCACGCCCCTCATGCCACCCCTCCTTTTAAGAGGTGAATGTTGATCTCTTAACTGATACTTAATGCAATAGTAATATAGAAGTGGAATAAGTATAGAAAATAGTATAATGAGACAAGAAAATAGTAAATTAATAGTAATAAATTCACTGTGAAGAGATTCGGAAATCGCTGTATGTATTGTTCTATGTGTAATTTTGTAATTAATGTTAGTATATGTTATGTGTTTTATGTATATAAGTTTATTTATAATTATATGTTTATTTGTTTGTTTGTTTTAAATAATAAAGTTTGGAAAAATAATTTTTTTTTTTAAAAAAGATGTCAATGTCAGCAAATGTTCTCTAGTGATTATATATTATTTTTCAGAAACAGGCAAAGAACTAGATGACTGGAAGAGGGTCAACATTATCTCCATCTACAGGGGGAAAAGAAGGTCCAGAAAGGCAACAAATAAATTAGTCTAACATCAATATCTGGTAAGATGTATGAGCAATTCTGTAAAGAGATTTGTGTTAAAAAGAACATTGTGATTATGGTATCAGTATGGATTTGTTATCAACATGGATTGTTATAAGCTTGGATTTCCCCAAACAAGTCTGACAACCTTGTATCATGTTTTTGGCTGGGTAACTCCACTAGTAATTCATGTCAACTTCCTCTTAACAGACAAGGAAAGTGCTATCATCTATAATGTAGCAAAGTTCTGTATAGCTGCTGTGAATGTGCACAACAGCTGACTACTGCACATGACTGACATCCTCATATCTGATTCACTTATCTTATGGCTATGTAATGGTTTGTTTTCTCCTCTCTCTCTGCTGTATTTAAGGTATATATGTTTTGTTTTATTTGGTCACTGACCAAAATAAATACAGGTAGTCCTTGGTTAGCAACTGCCCTGGGCAGCGATTGTTCACAGTTACGACAGTGATGAAAAAGTAACTTTGTGACCATTGCTCACATTTATGATCTTCACAGCATCTTTTTCTCAGTCATGTGTTCACCATTACAGTCAGTTATTATGCATTGTCCTGTGTCTGACCCATTTTTTTCTCCTCCCCCTTGCAGAGCTGAGAGATTGCTTAACCAAGCCATCTCTTCCTGAGCTGCTTTTCTCTGTAGCACAGTGTCCCCCTAAAAAGTGCTAAAGCTCAGCTCTGTTACCTTAATTAGAACCCTCAGGGCTGGCAGCTGCTGCCTGAAATTGACAAGACCCTAATCAGATTCACACTAAAGGCTTTTGTTTGCCTCCTAAGTGGCTCATAGCTTGCACACGTGTACTTGGCAAACAGCCCGCACTAGTGCATTCCTTTTGACATGTATTCCCCATTGTGTACCTGCTTACTCTCTTGTAATCCCTTCTTCTCCAATGAATGTAAATACAAACATTAATTCTCTTCTTGCTAATGATCCCAGTGCTGGGATGAGCATTTCAAAGGGCGGAGAAGCAGGGGAAAAGGGCTATAATATTTGCCCTTTTACCCAGCTTCCTCATGAGTTGAGTTCCAGAAACCTTCCCCACTGTTTGGGCTCACCTGGCTGTTTGAGATTGTATTCTTCTAACACTGTAACGCTGAAGTAAAATCATAAGCACAGTTGCGGTCACGTGATTTTCACTTAGTGACCACTTCGTTTAACAACCAAGTCACCAGTCCCAATTGCAGTTGCTAAACAAGGACCATCTGTATTATCTATCATTAGTAGATTGTAAAAATACGGTTGAATCTATATCTATCCATCCATCCATCCATCCATCCATCCATCCATCCATCCATCCATCCATCTTCTTAATTCTTTTCTATGAGCTGGATGGCAAGATAATTAATGGTTCCTCTTAAAACTTTTGTGTGTGTATGCCTTCGAATCAGTGTTGACTCCTGGCAACTGCCTGGACAAGTCCCTGCAGTTTTCTTGGCAAGATTTTTTGGAAGAGGTTTGCCATTGCCTCCTTCCTAGGGCTGAGAGAGAGTGGCTGGCCCAAGGTCACCCAGCTGGCTTCATGCCTAAGGCGAGGCTAGAACTTACAGTCTCCTGGTTTCTAGCATCGTGTCTTAACCACTACACCAAACTGGCTCTGCATAAAACTCATACACTGAGATTCACCTAGAAAGAGCCCTATAGAATCACCCAACTCCCTTTGGTCTACCTGGCCAGTAAATAAGAAAAGCCAAGTTTCCTCTTCAGAAGAAAAGACTAAGCCAAATGTCTCAAAACATCACACAGTAGAAGTTACAGGAAGGGTGTTTCAATGCTAGCAGAAAATTTCCTCACAGTACTGGCACTCTGACAGGGTAACAAATTGCCCAGAGAGGTGGTAGGCTCTCTGAATGAGTTCAACCAGAGGCTGCAAAGGTGTCTGTCAAGTGTTCTTGAAGTTGGATTTCTGCACAGAGCAGGTGATTGGTTTCAATGAGATAGAGATAGAGAGATAGATATATTTTAATTCTATGAGTCAATGATTTTATGAAAATGATTTTATCTGTATATTTTGCTCTATGTGACCAAATCACCTCAACACATTTCTTTTCTACTGCTCATTCACTTTTGTATTTTGCACACATTCATTCATCCTGATTCTTCTTCTTTTACCAAACACTTTCTACTAAATTCAACTTACTTTTATGTTTCTTGTGACACACCCCATATAGCAAAGCGGACACAAGTTTAAGGAAGAAAGCAAGGATACAGTGGGATTGAGTGCAGATCTCTGGTTGTCTCTATATCAGGAATGCTGTCAGAAAGAACTGCAACTTCCTGTACTGTATCTAAGACTGCTAATTACACTTTCTGAGAGAAATGTTATTTCATTAAGGTAATTGGAATGTTAATATAAACAAATCAAGGCAGAATGAACTATTGTCTGATTGGAAACTGCCCTTCATGCCTAAGTGTGTAGCTGGTAAAATAACTATGAAAAGGATTGATCAGCATGGATTACAGAGAGTGGCTGAGAGAAGAGGAGGGAGTAGATTGGGAGTGGAAGATGGGGAAGTGGTGTGGCCACAGTCTATAGCAGAAATCTTTTCCTTTATGCAGACCAATACTTAATCATTGAAAGCTTTTTAGGGGCACTATATCAGCCAGCAGTTGGCATTATGGTAATAACAACAACAACCCCCAGTGATGCGGTTGTGGGACTTGCATGCTCCAAGGAGGATAAGAGCTGTGCCAGAGGTTCAACCATTCTGCACAGGTCTCATCAGAAGAGCCAGACAAAGAGTGTCTCTCTCTTAAACAATATGGTGAGGCATAATTTACAGAAACCCATACTGGATTAGTTGTTGCCCGGGTCAACAAGGACCATGAGAGGTGTTCTAGTTCCTGGACATCTGGTGACAAGTGGGTTATAGGACTCAGGACTGTTGGCTGAGCAGCCAGGGCCAGCAGCTGCAGAATTACTGGAAGAAAAGTTGTTTACCTGTCACAAATATATAAAGACTGAAAACAAAGAAATAATGATCTGCTATCACAAATCAAATCCACCGAGAAGAGGAATCTGAAAAGAATGCAGCTGTTCAGGAAAGAACAACATCCAAAATCAGAAATAACAGAACAGAGGCTAGCAGATCAATGTCAATTTATAAAATGAAATAAAGTATTCACAAAAGTAGAATTGGAAGAACTGCAACAGTCTACCCAGGGCAAAGAAATCGAAGACTTGCCAGAAGTAGTTCAGACAGTATAGCCGTCTCCTCAGAAGGAACAAAGCCATCTAACTAAAAAACAAGAGGAATTGAAACAAAGAATAACTGAGCATCTAGAACAGCACAAAAACAACAGAATAAGGTTGCCTGCATTGAAGCTACTTACAAAGAAACAGCTAGCACAAGTATTAAAAGATGCCATTACTGTAATATCACATATAAGCACCAGCTCACTGCAAGAAACAAACCAACTGATGTACAGCGTGGCTGCAGTTATACCTTGGATGCAAAATCAATAAACAAGACAAAAAGCCAAACAGTGCACCACCAAAATGGAAGATCAGGTTGGAAAATAAGATCCCCATGCTAAGATCAGATGCAAGCAAGCTAAAATAGATGAAAGAAAAGAAGCTGAAGAACAAAAAGACCAAAGAATACCTGATCAAGAAATATCACCTAGAAACAAGGAAGATTAAGGAAGCACTGGAAATAATAAAGCAGCAAATAACAACCATAGCCAAGAAGATCAGCAGATATGAAGCTTGAATTACACACTACAGGCAGAATCTCCAATTTTAGTCAAATCAGAAATTTCTACTAATCCATCAATGGAGAGACTGCAATGAACCAGTCAACATCTGACAAAGAAGAAACAGTGCAGTTCTGGGCACAGCTATGGGACAACACAAAGAAATACAACAAGAATGCAGCTTGGATAAAGGAGGTGGGTAAGAATAAAAAAGATGCTGAAATGAAAAAACTTGTAATAACAGCAGAAATGGTGGTGAAAAGGGCAAGGAAGATCAAGAATTGGTCAGCACCAGGTGAAGATGAACTGCAAGGTTTTTGGTGGAAACATCTGACTGCTCTGCACCCACTCATTGCCAAGCAGTTTAACAACATATTGCAAGGAGGTGAAATTGAAGATTGGTTAACATCTGGCAAAACCTACCTGATAATGAAAGATCCAACAAAAGGCAACTACAGGCCAATTACCTGTTTACCAACAACTTTCAAATTGCTAACTGGTGTGGTAGCTGATGCAGTCCAACAGCATCTAGTTGAAAACAAGCTCTTTCCATCTGAGCAGAAAGGAAATTGCCCAAACAGCATAGGAACAAAAGATCAGCTCCTAACTGACAAGGTGATTGTGGAAAACTGTAAAAGAAGGAAGACCAACTTGAATGTAGCTTAGATTGATTCCAAGAAGGCATTTAACTCCCTGCCACATGACTGAATAACGAAGTGCTTAGAAATAACAGGAATCAGTAGAAACATCAGAATCTTTGTGCAAAGATCAGTGGCACAATGGAAGACACAGTTGCTAGTTAATGGGGATAGACTGGGAGAGATTAACCTCAAGAAAGGAATCTTTCAAGGAGATTCACTATTACCACAACTGTTTGTCATTGCATAGATTCTTCTGTCAACAATACTGAAGAAGTCAGGCCATGGCTATCAAACATCAGAAACATCTGCCAGACTATCCCACCTCCTTTACATGGATGATCTGAAGCTGTATAGAAAAACACCATCTGAAATGGAATCGCTGCTCAACACTGTCCAGATATACAGCCAAGATATTGTGATGGAGTTTGGACTGGACAAATGTGCCACCCTTACCATCAACAGGGGAAAAATAGTAAAAACCAAAGGAATGAAGATGCTCAATGGAAATAACATCAAGAGTCTGGATGAAGAAGATCATTACAAGTACCTGAGCATCCTTCAGGCTGACAACATCAAACACACTGAAGTCAAGAAGAAGGTTAGTAGTGAATACATCAGAAGAGTGAAGAAGATCTTAAAGTCCAAACTCAGTGGTGGAAATACCATCAAGGTGATTAACACCTGAGCCATTCCAGTCATTAGATATACAGCTGGAATAGTGGACTGGACTCAAGCAGAACTAAAAGCTCTGGATAGGAAGACCAGAAAAATAATGACAATGAATCATGCCCTTCATCCATAGAGCAACGCTGACAGACTCTACTTACCAAAAAGCATAGGTAGGTGTGGAATGTTACAAGTACACCAGACAGTTGAAGAAGAAGAAAGAGCATTGGAAGAATATCTGAAGGTCAGTGAAGAAGGTGCACTGAAGCTAGTACACCCTGAAGGCTTACTGAATACCAGAGAGACCAAACTGGCTTATAAAAAGAGACATGGCAAGGCAAAGTATTACACACACACACACACACACACACACACACACAGAGAGAGAGAGAGAGAGAGAGAGAGAGAGAGAACCTAGCAGGCAAAGCAGATAACAGCAAGACCTGGCAATGACTAAGAGCAAGAAAGTTGAAGAAAGAACAGAGGGCCTAATTCTGGCTGCACAAGACCAAGCCTTAAGAACAAATGCATATAAAGCCAGAATTGAGAAGACAGCAACAGACAACAAATGCCACCAAAGAAGCTGAAGAAACAGTGGAACACCTACTTAGCTCCTGCAAGAAGATCACACAGACTGACTACAAACAACCACATGACAAAGTAGCAACAATGGTGCATTGGAATATCTGCAAGAAATACCATTTGCCTGCAAGTAAGTACTGGTGGGACCACAAAACAGACATAGTAATAGAAAGTGAAGAAGCTGAAGTGCTCTGGGACTTTAGAAATCAAACAGACAATCACCCCAGGCTTAACAACAGTTGATAAGAAAGACAAAAAAGTCTAGATAGTGGACATTACAATACCTGGAGACAAATTCTGTGAGATTCAGGCCATTTTTTTAAAAAAAAAATATTTTTTATTTTGGTTGCTTTCTCCCCACAATGACCAGTGGTCCCCCACAGACTGGAAACCAATGACCTATAGGAATTCCACTTGACAGATGCTCCAACTGAGAGTCTGCCAACTTTAAGTCCATGCTATTTGAATAACAGGAATTGTAAAGGGATGCTATTAACTACTTTTAACCCTTGTTAATTGCAAAGAGTTGTGTATCAGAGGGTGCCATAGAAGATGAATGAATGAATGAATTGTCCACCCTGATATACAACACACTCTCAACTAGTGTGAGGAGGATGGACACAGTTATGACAGTTTCCTCTAGGTTTCCTCTGAAATTTCAGTATCTGTGCCAGGATTGCCCAATCAGGCTCAATTCAGGTTATTATGCCTGCCATGCCTAGCATGGATCTTTTACAACTGGCATCTAGCCCCATGCATGGAGAAGAGCACATGATGAATTTAGTATTCTGTTTGGGAATAGGTAGTAGACCAGCCCCTGATCAGTTTTAGACCAGCAGACAATGTAGGGGTACAGGAGAGATTAAAATGGTTTGACATTGCCTGATGCATCAGATTGGTTTCCTGAATGCTTGTGGGGCGGGGGGGGGGGGGGAGTGTTCATACCCTCTCTCTGAAAAACTTTTGAATAAATGTCTTTGGTAAATATATTGTCCAGTATTTTCAACTTTGCAAATTACAAGTAATTGTTCAGAAGGATAGTTTTAACAACTTTCTTGTACAGTAGCAAACTACTGATATTCTATCGCAGCTGAACCTGTACATCCCCAGCTCAGTTTTCCATCCTCCTATTCTTTGAGGATTTTATGGAGGAAACTTGCTTCAAATCAGTCCTGCTATTACAGTTGTTGTGTTCAATGCCATTATTTACCCTAATGGCTATTGCTTCCACATCATTTCCCCCCTG
This sequence comes from Python bivittatus, assembly GCF_059951505.1. Classification (NCBI taxonomy): domain Eukaryota; kingdom Metazoa; phylum Chordata; class Lepidosauria; order Squamata; family Pythonidae; genus Python; species Python bivittatus. The sequence goes on along the minus strand of NW_028277124.1, from coordinate 9,756,815 downwards.
CTAATGCCGTTATTTTTTTCTACCAGTATCAATATCAAAAGTGAATTCACCCAATCATGAATTGATTGGAGAACAAGATGATAATATCATTGATCAGATGATACATGTTTTTGAATACACACTTCAGATGCCCCTTACGATGTGATATGAAGAAGCTAAAACAACATTAAGAAAGAGGATAATTTAAACTGATATGCAGTCTGATCATGATAGAAATTCTCTAAATTTAATAACTGGCAATAGAATCTTCAAACTCTAGGTGGCAAGTTACTTCGACAATCTCTATATAATGAAGTATTGCAGAGTATTTATTTTTGTGAAATTCAATCCTTTCCTAGCAATTCTAGAAGACAGGAATAAAAAAAAAATAACCAAAATGTGAAAGAAACTGCTTTTGTAGGGAGCTGTAATAGGAACTCCAGCGCAAGATTTCCAATACTGCTCCTTTTAGGAGGATTTTTGTAATGCTTTGCTATAATCCTGTAATCTGTAATCCTGTAAATTGTAAAATTCCTGTGACTCAGATTAAATTTATGTTGACTACTTATCTGCACATATATTCTAGACTGACATAAGAAGCTGCAAAATTATGCCTGGCTGCCAGTCAGGCTTGCTATCATTCATGTAACTTGCTATTCTCAAACAACTGTTATGGATTAAAGTGATGGCCTGCTTTACAGAGAATGTTACGACACTGCCTTATTTCCCAAAATAGACTGAATCATTACTTATCCTATCAAATTTTAGTCCATGAGGTGTAAATCCAGTAATACAGATATAACTGGAAATGGGGATGGGGGAGCAGTTTAAAAAAATGCAGAAAATATACAGGAATTTTGATCTGTACTCTCTACTAAATCTTAAAATAAAGTCACCTGTTTCTTTAATAGCTTATTAGTAAGTTGTTCAGGAATAACCAATAGAGCAAAAAAGGAAAGAGGGAGAATAAAAAGGAAGAGGTTGGATTAATCACATGGTTTTCCTCACCTCTTTCTTTGCACCATCATCTGCAACCTGCACAGATGTATCTTGGGCGCCAGAAGAAGTCCTATGGTTCCCTGGGACATTAACATCTCCCACCGAAAAGATGGGAATGAGGGGCCTGAGAAATCGGAACTCACTACTTAAGGATCCACCAGTCAAACAAACATCATAATGGTAAGTCCTGGAAAGTGACCCATTCCGTGAATCAGCACAGATCTCTGGGGTATCAACACTGGCATCTGGGAAGTGAGGAGGTGCAGTAGTAAAATTGTTTTGGGGATCCTTCTTGAGGACTTTGATCACAATAAACACAACAATACACACCAGGAACACAAAAGAGACTGCAGCCAAGCAGATCACCAAATATTTGGTCAGGGATTTATCTTCATCCGGTTCTTGCACACTGACATCTACCCTCCTCAGGAAGGGATCCGAAAAGCCATCCACAAGAAGAACATTAAGCAATGCAGTGCTGGTCTGAGGAGGAAGACCGTTGTCTCTGACCAGTATAACAAGCCTCTGTTTATTTGCGTCTCGCTCGTTCAGGGCTCTCCTGGTTTTCACTTTTCCATTCTGCGCTCCTATGCTGAAAAGTCCAGGGTCCGTGGCCTTCAGCAATTCATAGGAAAGCCAAGAGTTTTGACCAGAATCTCCATCCACTGCAACCACCTTGGTGACCAGATAGCCGGCCTCTGCCAACTTGGGAACCAGCTCATTGCATGGGGATGTGCTGTTCTGGAGGGGATACAGGAAGAAGGGAGCGTTGTCATTTTCATCTATGATGATGATTCGGACAACCACCTCTGAGCTCAAGGAAGGAGAACCACCATCGGTTGCCCTCACGGTAACTCTGAACTCTCTTATCTGCTCATAGTCCAGGGATCGGAGGGCATACACGTTTCCGGTTTCAGAGTTGATCGAAATGTAAGAGGGCACCAGACCATCACCCTTCCCTGGCAATAGTGAGTAAGTCACTTTAGCATTCAGCTTTGTGTCCAGATCCACAGCGTGGACGGAGCCGATCAGCAAGCCTGGAATATTATTCTCATGGATCTGCATGTCATATAAAGACTTTTCAAAAAGCGGAGGGTTGTCATTGACGTCGGAGATCTGAACATTAACCATTCTTGTTGAAGTGAGCCTAGGAGAGCCCCAGTCAATGGCTGTGATGGTGATGTTGTACTCAGCAAGGGTCTCTCTGTCTAGGGGACTTTGCAGCACAAGCTGATAAAAGTTATTTGTGGTGGCTTTCAACACAAATGGGAGATTCATCTCCACGGAGCAGACTGCTTTGCTGTTGTCTCCAGAGTCTTGATCTCTAACACTGAAGAGCGCCACCATTGTGTCTGGGGGAGAATCCTCCTTTAAGATGCTGGTCAGAGATATGATGGACACTTCTGGGGGGTTGTCATTCACGTCTTCTATTTCTATATGTATCTTGCAGTGCCCGGAAAGCCCCCCACTATCTGTTGCTTTGATGCTCATGCTATAACTTTTTTCTTTTTCATAATCAATCTGTCCCCAAAGGGTGATTTCTCCAGAACTTTCATTCAAAAGAAACAAATTATTTATTCTTTCAGACACTTGATCAAGTGAATAGAGGATCTGTGCATTTGAACCAAAATCAAGATCTGTAGCTTCCACTTTAGTCACCAGAGTTCCCTTAATAATGTTTTCCTTTATTTTTACCTTATATTCAGACTTACTAAATTGAGGAAAGTTATCATTAATATCTAGAACACTGATATTAATTTGCATTGTGCCTGTTTTCTGCGGTATCCCTCCATCAATAGCCATCAGAATCAGTCCAAGATGTGGCATCTTCTCCCTATCTAGTGTTTTTTTCAAAGCAAGATACATATTTTTACTTCCATCTTCCTGCTTATGTACTTCAAGCTGAAAATGCTCATTGGGGCTGAGAGTGTAGTTTCGAATGCTATTCTCTCCCAGGTCCTCATCTTGAGCGGATTCCAAGCGGAATGTTGTACTTTTAGGAACATTCTCGGGAATGTCCATCTCCACTTCGTTTTTCCAAAATTTGGGAGCATTGTCATTCACATCTTCTATCTTGATTTCAATTTTAAAGATATCTAAGGGGTTTTCCAGCACAATTTGAGATAGAAGTAAACAAGGGTCATTCTGGCCACATAAAGCTTCTCTGTCTATTTTATCATGAATCAACAGATTCCCGGTAGGGATGTCAAGGTGGAAATATTCCTGAGTGCCATCAGAAACTAGACGGGCTTTGCGTGTTGCGAGTTCCCCTGTTTTCAGTTTCAAATCTTTAAGGACATTAGCCACCAGAAACCCCTTTTGCTTTTCTTCAGGGATAGAGAAACAAATTGAAGTACACATTACTTTAGAGAATGAGAAAAAGAGAAGGAAATACAGACCTTGTCTCCTCCAACAGCAGTTTTCCATGATTTCAATCTCTTCCTTACAAGATCAAATCCTGCCCCAGTGCAAAATTTCTGGCTTCCTTCTTTTACAATTTAATTCTGCAAATCCTTTTTTATTCTTCTTTATTTGTTGCTTTTCTCTATCAACTTATCTGATTCCCGTCTTGTTCAATTTTATCTATACACTGTATAGCTTTTCTAGTGTTGAAATTAAACAAGATGCAGGATAGAATTGAATTTCTTTGTTAATACTGCCACCACGTGGTTCATCCTGAGAAAAACATAGTTTTAGTCTGGTCCCAGAATGATAGTGTTAGACTCAATTCATCCTTATCTACCTATCATATAACAAGTTGGCCATCCAAACATAAGGCAATTATTCTTCCAATTATGTTAATAAAAACTCAAAGAAACAGAACAGTTACCAGCACAATACATTTCACATTTTGTTCCTGCAGGTACTTTCAAGGTATACTTTTGAAGAACTATTTCATCAACCCATCAAATTCCCCACTTATACTAAACACACTGGGTATCCTTTTAAGGTCAATATTATCCAGAAGGTAACCTCATATTTGGTCTTCTTCCTCCATGTCTCCTCATGCTGTAAAAAGTGCATTTTTTTCTTAGTAACTCACCCTGAACTCTGTAGTTCTCAAAGTTCTGGTCAATTCACAACAGATTTTTAGAGTATTCTTTTTCTGACATTTTTCTAGGAGAATTTTTCTACATTACTCCAATTTCTTCATACTTTTGTATATGCTCACAACATTGTTTCCAGCATCCATAGAGTTGATATATCTAAGTGCTGAATCATATTTTTCTACTACACTTCTACAACTCAGAGATGAAATTTGAATGTAAGGTACATTACAAAACTTTTTATTTACAGTCCATATACTAAGGAAATCATTCAACTATCCACTAACTTCCAAAGGGCATATGTTATGTCTATAGCAAGCACACTGATTGTAGTTGAGAGGGATATTGAAGCAGTATCTTGTAAGTTCTTTTATTTTGACTTAGGGAAAGTATTTTTCAGATTCAAGGACTATAAAGGGTCAGATGCAGGGAGCGTGATCTCTGGGTGGTGGTAGATGTGTGGTCACACCTTGGAGGACAGCAAGAAAAGTAATTTGTCAGTTGGTAAAAAAACATCCCAGCATTTCCTACCCACTAAACTATATAGAACAAAGCAGAATAAATACCAGTTTAGGAACTAAAATACATGTAAATCATACAAATCTCTAGAAACTGGTATTGAAGTACCTCAATAGACAATATCTCATTTTTTCCCCCTGTTTTCTGAGTCATTCAAGATGTTTGGGTTTATAACTTAATTACATCAATAGATTATTTTCACCTGAGATAGCTGCTCCCTTTCCTCCAATTCATTAGGGAAATCATGGGAATAATTTCTAATCTGTGAATTCAATAGTGTTTTAGGTTGCTCCATAGCAAAAACAGGAAAGAAAGGTCTAAGGAATTTGAACTCACTGCTCAGAGTGCCATTAGCTAAGCATACTTAATAGCTATAGGCCTGGGAAGGTGTCCCAGTGTCAGGATCTATGCAAACCAGAACCTTCAATTGTTTTACTTTTGCTTTTATTGCTAACCATAGATCAATAGTGAAATAATGGAATTTTATTCTAACCGTTTGCTTGACCTGCCATAAAAGGGGGGAAGAGGAGGCCAGGTGCCGTTATCTCTATCTTGAAACAGACTTCCAAGGCCAGGAGGTGTGAGAACCGGGGCAAGGTGCGAAGAGCTGCAAGCGGGAATAGAAACCTGGGGGCGGGGGGGGGGGGAAGTTGGGCTTAAAAGGACAAGGCTTTGCTATGTAGAATTAGACTCAACAAACTATGATGCTGTATGCTTCTCCTGAATAAAGAAATCTCTGATGGAACTTTTGGTCTCCAGAGGATTTACTGAACTTTGGGATTGAGTGTGCAGACTCTGACACCCAGTATTAGGATCCACAATTATCTTGCAAATTCGCTCCCACAGGGAAATTCAATGCAGAATTAGAGCTTCCTATGAACTTCTTTTGCTTCTACATCTTGGAGGCAACAAACAGCATGACAGAAAGGAGAAAAATGGATGAGATGGTGACCAAGCAGATAATCAAATACACTGAGTATGATCTCCCTCCTGCTGGACTTCACCTTTAGGCTTATCCATAATTTTAATGTAAGGATTAGAGAAGCTGTCTGCTAGAAAAATTCTTAGTGTGGCAGAGGCAGACTGAGGAGGATGGCCATTATCTCTAACTACAATAAGAGTTTTGAAACTAACTCAGTTGTTCACTGGTCTCATGCTTTTCACTTCCCCATTCTGAGTCCCCACAGCAGATCGGTGGCCTTCAGCAATTGATAGGAAAGCCAAGAATTCTGCCCTGAATCTCTGTCCACTGCCACCATTTTGGTGACAAGGTAGCCGGCCTCTACTCCCCTGGGAACAAGATCATTTGATGGAGAAGTGCTGTTCTGAAGTGGACAGAGGATGAAGGAGGCACTGTCATTTTCATCCATGATAAGAACTCAGACCATTGCTTTTGAGCTCAGTGGAGGTGAGCCTTTATCTGTAGCCCTCATCATCACCTGGAAGTCTTGTATGTCCTCATAATCTATAGATCAAATGTCATACAGGTTCCCAGTTTCAGAGTTGATGGAGATGTAAGACAATGCAGATCTATCCCTGACCTTCCCAGGCAAGAGCAAATAGGTCACTTTGGCGTTCTGTTCTACATCCACAGCATGGACTGTTCCAATGAACAAATCTAGAATGTTGTTTTCTTGCAAGTACAAATCATAGAAAGATCTTTCAAATATTGGAGAGTTGTCATTGACATCTGAAATTTGAATGTTAATAACTGTTATTGAAGTGCGCTTGGAGAAACCTTGGTCAACAGCTGTGATGGTGATGTTATATTCTGACATTTCTTCTCTGTCCAATGGTTGTTGAGTCACAAGGTGGTAAACATTGTCCTTTGTGAGTTTCAGCAGAAAAGGCAGGTTTGCAGCAATGTTGCAGGTAGTCTTGCCATTATTTCCGGAGACACTGAACACAGCCACCAGTGTTTCTGGGGGAGAGTTTTCTGGTAAGGGGTTGGTGATGGATGATATTGTTATTTCTGGGGCATTGTCATTCTCATCCTTTATATCCACAAGGACTTTACAGTAAGCAGATAGTCCCCCTCCATCTGTGGCTTTGATATTCAGTTCATACTTACTGTTTTTTTCATAATCAATTTTCCGTACAAGTGTAATTTCCCCAGTACGGTTGTTTAACTTGAATGATCTCAGCACATCTGCTGGTGCTTGGCTAAACATGTAAGTGATGTGAGCATTGGATCCAATATCTTTGTCAGTAGCTTCAACTTTAGCAACCAGTGAACCTGGATGACTGTTTTCCATTAGCTGCACTTTGTACACAGATTGTTCAAACTGGGGCACATTATCATTGGTATCCAGAATATCATTAACTATCTGTGCTGTACCAGTTCTCCTTGGGATCCCTCCATCCACAGCTTCCAAAACAAGGAAAAACTTAGGAATCACCTCACGATCTAATGGTTTTGCCAGAAGCAGTTCTGCATATTTGCTGCCATCATTTTGACTTTGCACGTCCAGCTTAAAATGTTCATTTGCGCTAAGTATGTAGTTCTGGATAGCATTTTTTCCTTTGTCTAAATCTTGGGCTTTCTCCAAAGGGAAATGCGTGTTTATGGGAGTCTGTTCAGGTATTTCAAAAAGAAATTGATTGTTAGAGAATCTAGGGGAATTATCATTCACATCTTCTATCTGAACTTCAAATCTGAACACTTGCAAAGGATTTTCCAGCACAATTTCTGAGAATAAAACGCAGTGGTCATTCCGATCACACAAAGTTTCTCGGTCAATTTTATCTTTTAATATTATATTCCCAGAATGAGGATCCAGCTGGAAATCCTGCCTGGAACTCTTAGAAATCAACTGTGCTTTGCGAGCAGAGAGCTCCTTGACATCTACTTTCAAATCTTTTAACACGTTTGCTACTATTGATCCAGCTTTCTTCTCCTCAGGCACTGAATAGCAGAATGGTTCACACAACATACCAGAATTACATAGAGAAATAAAGAACAAGACCACTTGCCTGGTAAGAAGACATATTTCCATTTTCTCAGCCTCTTTCAGGGAAGGTCATAAATTCAGTATGATTCTTTGTAAAGCAGCTCCTACAATTTCCTTTATATTTGTGATCAGTATCTAATGGAAGTTATTTTTTGATACTCATGCTGGAATATTTTCTTCTGACATTTCTCAAAGTTTAGTTAAGAGCTGTTGCCTTTTGCTCTGAAATTCATTTGTATAATGGCTAGATCATTCTGTAGGTAATCTCTGTTTTTACTGTTTTGTGCAATAGCACCAATGTGTGTTTAACGTATGTGTATAGCAGTATTAATTGATGAGAGTCCTCCAGAGTATTACAGTTTACAAAGTAGTTCTGTTCCAAAGGTCTGTCCTTAAGTCAAATTTGAATATAAGCTGGAACAGTATTATTGTATAAAACTTATTGTATAATACTGTGAAAGGAGTATTGTGTAAATAACTCAAACCATTTTGTATTTAACTCAAATCATTCTGTATTTAACTCAAATTTTGCTACAATAGGTTCCGTTCTTAACTATGGGTCATCTGTAA